>NC_089539.1:14454230-14594230 GCF_963924715.1 Thunnus thynnus | reverse complement strand
AATAGTACAGACCTTTTGTAAAATCCCTGCCTCTATTTCTAACCGTCCCTCTCTCAAGTTCTATTTATCGTCTCTGAGATCAAACCTCCGGGTCAAAAGAGGCCAGCGATCTACTCTCCCTCCCCAGGAAATGTAGTTCAGTCCTGGGGAGAGATGTGCCATCTGGAAGTGTTGTGGAGAGAGACAAGGTGTTAATTTGAGTGTGTAAATTTCTGTCAGAGCATAAGCGCCTGCATTCCTAAGGGGTGTATGCCTACTGTACAGTTGTGTGTGAGATTTTGCTTAAGTTGATGTGTGTTTTGTTGTGTGTATGCGACTGTGTGCCCAGAGGATATTTGCTGCAGTCTGACACATTCCACTAACATCTAAGCAGGTTTTAAACCTCAAGAGGATTCTCAGCCAAAGCAAGCAGACAATGTTACCATCCTCTCAGTCTGTCAGTCAGTCACATTGTCAGCCATTCATTCACTGACTATGAGCCATAATCTCTACTTATAGATTTGACACAAACATATGCACACTCACATATACATGCACAACTTGGTGCACTCAACACATAAAATCTCTGCAGACACAAACACCGTCATTCCAACCAGTTTCACAAACACGGTCATACCCAAAATACAAAACAAAACATTACTGCCAATACAAAACAATTCATAAATAACATACATGTAATGTGTACATAGGAAACTGCAGTTAACAATTACACTGTCTCTCCTTCTTGGCTTTCTTTTACTGTTAAAATACACACAGAAACACAAACACACACACTGAAGTACTCACGGTTTCTGGGTTTGTCATCATCCAGACCCTCCTCTTCATTCTCTGGGTCGATGTCTTCAGCTTGAGTGATCCAGTCTAAGTAGCCCTGCATTCACACACACAAATTGCACACACACACACACACACACACACACACACACACACACACAAAAACATTGGTTGGTGGCACTGACAGCAGTATTAAAATATTTTATGTGTATAACTTTTATTGTGTTGCTTCATGTTCTTGTACCTTACTGATACTGAACACTTTGTATATGACATAAGCACATACAGTAGTATTTACAATTACTGTAATACTATGTTTTTTTGATCTTTCAATGTATTTTCTTGTCTGTCTTGATGGTATTTTGGGCTTGTTTTCAACCTTCATATTCTTATGGCTTTCCTCCTTGGTAGTGGTAAACTGTGGTCAATGATTTATGAAGTAACTGTGAGAACAGTTTGCACATGTTGTGGCCTTTCTTGAATGTATTAATTTAATAGCAACACATTTACATCGTGTGCCACTTTGTGCCCGATTTAGCCACTGGGGAAATTTCCATTTCTCAAAGAGTGACAGTAATATGCAGAGTGGGCTTCAGTGAAACACACACACACACACACACACATACACACATAGCAGCCTACCTTGAGATCCTCCTCCAGCTGCTGTTTTTCTCTGAGTTTCTGGAAGTCGCCACGTGCCTTGGCCTTCTCCCTCTCCTTAGAAAACTCTCTGGGAGGATGAGAGCAAGATGAAGGGATGGGGATAGAGGGAGGGATAGAGAGAAACAGGAAACAGAGGGAGGAGAAAAACAATCTGAACATCTAGACTGAATGTCTGGCAAAAACAAATCATGTACAAATATTGTGATAACACTACTCTGAAAGACAGAACATTATACTTCAGAATAGGAAGGAGGGAAAACCCGCTGAAGAGAGAAAAGCGTTGCCAAGGAGAAAAGGTGTTAGTGTGCAAATACAGATGAAAGCATAGATCCTGACAGGCACAGTGAAGCTTTTAGCTGCTCAGAATATTTCTATTACAGTCTTACTGATGGATGATAATTTCACCCACTGAAACCAATGTGATTCAAATCTCAAATAACAAGATGCATCCAGATATATTTTTCAGATATTTGCAGCTCTGTTAACACACAACATGATGAGGTGTGATGTGATGCAACTTATGGAAACTGGTAAATATGGTAACTTCCATAAATAGCCCTGATGACCTCCCATATAAAAAACTATGTAAAGGGAGCAGTGTTGATGATTATTGGATGATACCAAATCACAAATACACAATTTTATATTGATTCAGCTGGATCCTACATTAAACCTGGTGCACTGGTACTGTAAACATGTGATTTGTGACACCCTGACTGACTGACCAACAATGGGTAAGTGAATAAATTTCATGTACTTTGAGGAGAGACAGAGAAACTGCAACTATACCACAAACAGCTATGCCACCGCACTACCTGTATTAGAAGATGCTGGTCAAAGTTAGGGATGCTTCAAGTCTGGAATGATCAAATTGCTGATGAATGGACAAAACCCTCTGAAGTATTTCAAAGAATGTCCTTTGGCTATTTTCTTTCTCTTCATAAATGCTAGCTGCTACAAATGTCTGCGCGTCTACAAATGCTGTGAGATAACAACCACCGAGAGTGATTTAGTCATGAAGGGGCCACATAGTTTATATGAATAAGAGCTACGACTAAAATTCAAGTGCTTTGGATTTAAATTCAGCCCCAAAGTGTTCAACAAAGCGCAAAAAAGTTGTTTTCCTTTGACCTTTTAAATTTTATTTATCTGTATTGCTACTGTCCCAGGGTAGCAGAGCCCCAGGGCTGCCAGGAGATGTTGTTCCTGCAGTATGTTCTACCCCTGGGTCTCCTCCCAGGTGCAATGTGCTTGGTACAACCCCCACAGGGAGGGACGGAGAGGGCACACCTCGCCAGCTTTTACCACCTCAGCTTGCTCCTGTCACTCGAGGAGAGGTGGCTCTGCGCTGAGGTCGTCCTGCATCACCGAACTTCTCACCTTTTGTCTGCCATCTCATTCTTTCGGTCACTACCCAGAGATTCCGGCCATAGGTCGCAATGAAGACATACCGTTTAACTGAGAGCTATACTTTGCGCCTCATCTCTTTCTCCATTGACTGTTATAATGTTTAAAACAAAACGTATGATGAGTATGATTCCTGCTTTTTTTAATAGGTACATTTCAAGATAATTACTTAAACAGTGTTCTTAAGATTTTGGAGGTGATGTGGACAAAGAGCACATAACCAAAGATGATTTAAAACAACTAAGATCAGTGTTAGGAGAGCGTGAAATATTGAAAAATGATGATGAAACCTGGTGAAATTACTTCCAGGTGTCAGGACGGAGGAAAGAATTAAGGAACATTTGATTAAACTCTGGGGAAGGTCAAAGTCAGGTTACAGCCAAAGACACAATTTGTACAAAGAATTAATTTGGATGAGAGCTGACAGGAGTTGGGAGGCTTTGGAACATTTGCGGTTTAAAAGTGCATAAATTCACATTTCAAGGTCCACTGACAAGTAAACTCTACAAGTATCGTGAATATTTTGAATTAAGAGTATCAGTAGAGTCAGTACCTCCTAGTTGGACAACTCACAGTTTTTGTCATCTTGGGTTTGTTTGCTGAATATAAAGTTTGTTTTTATATTATAATGGGCAATTACATGGTGTGTTTTGCAGCTACAGGAGTCTGAAAGAAGTATCTGACTCAGTTGAATATTCTTAATCAAATATTTTGCAATCAGTACAGAGATTTTAACTAAACATGGCTGATGTTTATTTATGTAAGGCTTATCATTGATTTTTACAGTCTGTCTCTAGGTTGAAAGAAAATTAGTGTGTGTGTGTGTGTGTGTGTGTGTGTTCTTTGTGAAATCTAGAGGAATGGTGGAACCTCATATCACACCTACAGACTGCAGAGACACACACTCACATCACACACACGCACACACACACACACACACACACAACACAGATCAATGAGCATTAGGACAAACTGCTATTGTCTCGCTTGTCAACACATTAGCAGGAGACCCAGTCCTATTTATCTGTGTTTGTGTGTGTCATTGTGTGTGTGCGTGTAGTTGTGTGATAGAGACAGTTCCGCGAGACTCTGAGCATCACTCCCATTTTCATCTTCTCATTTTTCTGTCCTAAATCATCTTTCAATTGTCTCTTTTTGTCTCTTTTTGTCCTGCTTTCTCTCTCTACTGATTCTCTTTCAGGTCAATCCTTTTCTCTATTCTTTCTATTTACAAATCACATCAAATCCAGACAAACACAGTCACACCCGATGTTTCCGTCTTTCCGTCGCTCTCCTTCCTGTTTAGCCATTAGTTATTATGCCAATCTGAGACCCACACACACACCATGGAGGAAGCAGTTGGTAAAAGGTCAGGCTGTGTAGTGTGTTGACAGCATCATTAGTCAGAAGTCAGACAAAGAGTCAGACAGCCAAACCCCCCAAGCTGCTTGGACCAGATAGACCTTTATTATTTTTCCCACAATGCTGCTGTCACATCACTGTGGGTATCGAGTGTCAGTTTCGGGTCAGTCAGTCAGAGGTGAGACACTTCATTCCCCTAAACCTGTTCCCTACCAAAGTTCATCAGAGCAAGTGAAGAAACTATAAGAACAAGTAGAAGATATGATGTGAAACTTTTTACACAACTGCTGTGACTTTTCACACAACTCTCCCTGAAATCTCTTCATATTCAAAATTATACTTAATTGCAGTGTAGTGATTCTGGAGGTTGGCCACTGATCTAGTGAGGTTCAATAGCCATAAATATAAAGACAGGGTTTAGAGAAAAAAATAAGATCGAATTTAATACACTTTTAATTGCTTTTAACCAAAGGTACCAGGGTTCATTAATAAATGTGAATAAGTTCAGTAACAAATATTTCCAGCCAGATAAAAAGATTCTCTCACTGCAATGATGGATCTAATAACTGGATCATTACATGTATGTATTTAAAGATTGTACATACATTACTATTTATTTATTTACTTAACTGGAAAGTAACATTTCTAAGGTTTGGTGATGTGGTATCATTTAGGCCAATTTTTAAGGGACATCATACTGTCTTGGAAAGTATTCATGCTTTAATGCCTTAGTTGTAGCTGTGCATTATGTTCTGCTTTCTTTCATAAGCAGTTACTGACTGGGGATGTGCTGTGGGAATCAGTATCTGTTTTTTTTGTATCTAAGTGAAACATTTTGTTAAAAATGGATATTTAAGAATTATGTTTGTTTTTTAAGGATTTAGGCAAAACTTATTTGTATGAACAAACATCGGGGTACACATAAGAATGTTTTTTATATACTTCCAAAAGATGAAACTCAACTCCAAGCTGCAAAGTATTTGTCAATATCTTCACAGTGGTCTACAAACAGCTTTTATTTGGCATGATATTAGGCTGTGTCCACTGGGAGTCTGAAATTATATCGCTAGCTTATGTTTCTCTAAGTTTTAAATGGAGATGATAGCGTACCACCCTAGCAGTGCTGAGAGCTGAGCATTTTATGACTGTAATAATGCTACTCTAGCAGCAGTGTAGCCTTAGAGTCAGAGAGGCAATATCAAAAAGGTCTAAATTGCAGACTACCCATCTGTCCAGCTGAATGTCCTTGAGACAGATGGTGAAGTATAATTTCACTACAGTCAGCTACAGTTATAATGACAAAAATGTACCCACAGTTAATTCAGTTCAATGGGTAGAACTCTGAACCCACATACACATTTGGTACTGTAAGACACATTGGATATAAGCATCACCAAATGGTATAAGAACATCAGTGGCACTGTCAAGTTGCACTTTTCCTTGTGCCACATATGCTAGTGCTGTCTTTATACAATAGTCCTCAAACTGTACCTGTACCAGTTTCATCACAACACTTTCTTGCACTTGGTTAACTTGTGCACCATCTATGGACAGAAACAGGAAGTAGAAAGAAATAAAGAGTTCCCCCTGGGCAAAAACCAAGAGCAAAGCTCTCCAAGAACAACAGTATAAAAGCGAGAAAGAGACGTTAGTTTCAAGTGACCTTTGACCCTGCCCTTACCCGCTTAATACCCCCAGAACCAAGTTTAGCACAAAGAAGGATCCGATGATGATTAAGGTGACAAAATACACCCAGGGCCACCTGTACCCTACTGCATCATTCACCTGGGTGGAGAGATTGAGGAATGGAGGAGAAGGACCAGAGAGGAGGACACAGAGAGGTTGAATGGAGGGACAAAAGGTAGGAAATAGAGGAGAGAAGGCAAGTGAAGAGGGGAGGGATGGGGAGAGGAGAGAAGATGGCGAAGGGCGGGGATGAAAGTGAGGAAGGAACAACAAGGAACGTTAGGAGGGAAGGGACGGGGGAAAGGGAGGAAGGGAAGGGGTTAGATCCTTCGTGAAAGTTCCCAGCAGATGGACCCGTTTGCTTCTGGAGGCTCCCTGCTGGGATTATGGGGCATTCATAGTATTTGTCAGTGTCACTTAGTATGCAGTGTGCAAATATATTTGGTCAGCTGTATTTGAATTAAAAAAAAAAAAAGTTGTATTGGTTGATTTGGATATAGATTAGCTGTACTGAAAAGTGAGAATGACAGATGGTTATGAATGACCCACGTGAAACACAAAACATCTGAGAGCTCATTTTCCTTAGTGTGAGGAATCTGAGCAGATGTAATTCTGTAAAGGAGGAAGGTTAGAGGTTAAAAATGTTTTGAATCATTTCAGTTCCTCTCAAATCCGCTCATTTCAGGCTTAATCACTCTAGAGAGAAGGTATTATAGTTAGACACTTCAACAAACTGTGCAGCAAGACTCCTGTGGATTGGACATCATTACAGTCCTCATGACGAATTATGCAGTCTCAATGTCTTTCAAATCTATTGATAAAAAGCCACAAACATATGTTCATCAATACTCATTGTAGTTGTATTGTTTATTTCTGTATTGTTATTTTTGTTTAGTATCAAATCATGTCTATGTGAAAAATGTTTTCATGGATGCTTACAAAAAATGCTATTCCCTACTCAGTACAGCCTTCCATCCCATAATTTCCATCTTTAATGCCATGTTTAATCCGGACTCCACTCTGTCCTCATAAGAACCTTTTTTTTTTGCCCGTTGTGTTTTCCCTGTTGTGCAAGTTTTTTTAGTGCTCCACCTCTACAGCTAACCTGAGGGGTTGAATTATTTATACCCCAGTGTGTCCCTACAGGCCGGGTGGTGCTTGTACTAAAACAGCGTGACTTGGCTGAGCGGGGTAAAATAGCACCCAGCTGGAGCAGCATTTATTGAAACAAAACAAGCACACACACACACACACACACACACACACACTGCAGGCAATTGGCAGCGCGTGCCGCTAAACAAATATTAACTCGCTGTATGCACATGAACAGACAATATATGACGATCATGCTCATATGCGCATGAGACAAACATGTATGTAAACCAAAAACGTCCCTGACAGTAAGACAAAGTAAGTAAGTGAAACAGTAAGACAAAAAAAAAAGAGAATAAAAAAAGAAAAATAATGTTTGCATGCTCCTCATTTTGAGTAATTAAGTTGCTTGTGTACATTATTAAACCTGTGCTGGTTATAAAAGAGTTCTTTTGTGTGTCCACCTGCCCATCATCGACAGGTTGTGACAGTATGTGGCCCCTTGTGGTCAACTGACATAAAAATAACAGAGAGACATGGGGTCTATCACTGCTTTTTCTGTACGTGTGTGTGTGTGTGTGTTTTTCTCAAGCTTGTGACAAAGGATTGACTGAGTGGAACAGAAAGGAGAGAGAGCGGGAGATTTTGCTCACTTCAGTGATCGTCAGTTCATCTTTTCTCCCCTGTAGAGGACTTATAGCCTCTACAGGACATCTGGAATCCCTTTTATCGCTAGACTTCTAAGGCGAGACTGCTGTTACCACACTGCTCTTATTTGATTTTAATTTATTCTGTATACCACTTGACTGCGCCGGGATAATCTGCAAACAAGTACATATGCAGATGTTAATTTCTGGTTATTTCTGCTTTGTTGGAAAGTGTTTTTGGCTCTGAAATTCCACCTGTGGTGTGTAGATGCTTATAGTTCAATTTGTTTGTATTATATGTATGTATTATGTATCCCTTTCTGTGTGTAGTAAATGTCCTCAAATGAAATGATAACTAAATTCTAGTAACAATTATACATAAGTATAATTATAGTATAAACATACTTTAAATGTTTGGTCATGGGAGTCTTGTTGCACGGTCATTTATCACATTTAAAACACTACGTACAGCCACATTACAGACAGCACACATCCACAGATACACACACACACACACACACATGACAACAGCACAGCCTCTTACCCGCTCAACACCCCCAGAACGAGATTGAGAACGAAAAAGGAGCCGAAGATGACGAGAGAGACAAAATAGACCCATGGCAGCTCATAGCCCATAGCATCCTGCATCTGAGAGAGAGAAGAGACAGAGGAGAGAGGGAGAAGGGGGAGAAAAGGGGGGGGGGGGTTAACGGGAAGAGAGTCGGTGGGGCAAAAAAGAGAGGAGAGATAAAGGAGGTGAAAGATAAGCGAGGTGGAAGGACGAAAGGGAAGAGAACAGTGATCATCAGATCGTCGGGAGGAAGGTAGAGTGGTTCGAGAGGATTGACATAGAGAAAGCGTAAATGATGGGGAGCAGTGAAGGTCAAGGACAGAGAAGTGTGTTAGAGAGGGAAAGAAAGAAAGCAAACAAGAAAATAGCAGTGCATGTTAAAAAGAGCAGTAGAGAGACTTGGCAAAGCGAGAGTGGCGGTAATGTATTGTGGGACTGAGTGTGTATACAGTATAAAGCCTTTTGTCTGCTTGCTGGAGAGCAGGTCCTTGACAACGATGCACAATTAAGAACAACACTAAACAACACTGAAGCTCCTCTAAATCCTTTCTTGGCATGGTGGATGGGCCTTTACAGGAAAACACTGTGACTCTAAAATTGTTTATATAAACCAATTATATCCGGTTATAGAGAATTTACAACACGTGACACTTAAAAAATCCGAGTGAAATCAATAAATATGATTTGTTTCAGGATCTCTAGTTGCAGGGAAATATGCTACACAGTCATCTGGATATTGTATTAAGGATCGCATAAACAGAGAGGGACAGATCGTTATGGAGAGGTGGTGTGTACAAGGTGAACAGTTGAATACTCTAAAAGAAAACATTATGTTATTACTGTGTGTGCAAATTCAATTGATGGCCTTTTAAAATGCAGTTCTTGAAAAAAATAAGCTTAATGTTAAAGTCCAAAAAACTTCCAATTTCCACAGAGAGACTGCTGGACACCGGGAGACAAAAAGTGAGACACTGCAGGAGAGGAGGGGCAGAGGGTTCGTTTGCTACGACGGCAGCAGATGTTGGATGTCATTAATCTATATTCCTGAAAATGTGAGACAATGAAAACTATGGAAATGCATGACCCAAACTTAATGAGCCATAGAGAGCAAATGTTTTTAAAGGCTTGGTGCTGTCTAAATGTTTTTCCATAATCATTTGTACTTATAACTCCTGATAAATAGGTCCCATTCATTATAAAGAGTGCTGGCTACACCGACGCCCTAATAATCAGCAAATTGTGAGATTTAACAGATGTGTGTGTTGTGTGTGTGTGTGTGTACAGGAGGTTGCAGCAGACAGGGTAGTAACAGAGGGGGTGCAGAGCTAGTGCGCTCTCTGCTACATGCGCACAGACAAACACGCAAACCCACACTTGCACACACATGCACACGCAAAAACTAATTCAAACAGTATAATTTGTAACCACAGTGGCATTACATCAGCTCAAACATCATCCTTTCAACTAATTTCTGTACCGGTGTGACTGTAAATTTTCTGACTTTTTCATTCAATAAGACATTTACTTATCTCTTGATTCATTACTTTAAATATTCTGATGCATTGTCATTACACAACCGAAACTGCTTGGAGGTATTTTTATAATCTTCAAAGACAGCTCTGTCCATATGAAAAAGTGCCAAAGCTGCAGTAAGTGTTGTCCAAGGATCACCAGGGATTTAACTTTCAGAGAAACGGATGCTTAGGTCTGTGATTCAAATATAACGGTAATGAATGAGATGTACAAAGTGGAGAAATCTGATTTCTGAAAAACAGCACAATTACATCATACTGTACCATTGTTATTACAGGAATTCAGTTGAAAAGTGATGTTTTGAAAATCCCAAGAAACTGGTACTTATCTGTACCACATGAGTGCTTTCCACTGGTGAGACTGACCACAATGTGCAGGCATATGAAGGAGGTTTCAGTAAGTGCCACAGTCCTGCTGAGTAACAACTGACTCAGTCTGAGTTGGCTGAGCAAAGCCAACAACTCTGGTTAATGTTTGAGAAAACACACTGGTGCATGTTAATGTAATTACAGATGGTGTTTCATGACTTCTGGGCTGTTGCTAGCTATTAAAACAGCAGTGTATTGCTTCAATAATATAAAATGTAATTTTTCTTCATTCCTTATAATCAATGCCTTTTTACCTGGACATCAGTGATATTGTAATTGTGGTGTAAAGCCACACCTCCATTGCAAGGGTCTAAAGCAAATGCTTTTTCTGGAAGGCACATATAGGAGTTTGATTGAACCTTCCTCAACATTGATCAACAGCACACACTAATCTGTTAGTTTATTTAGGTGGACAGGACTGCTGCATGCTTCTGGTCATTTACTGAGGAATAGGAGGGGGGTGCATTTGTGTGTTTATGTGGCTGCACATATGCAGTGTGTGTGTGTGTATTCATTTCATACTTGAATCAAGCATTTGGATTCTACTCACGTTCCAAATGAATCGGCAACTTCAATTACACAGTGTATTGTCTGTATCGATTTAGCCTGAGATATGAGCTAACACAGACACATACACGCACACACACACACCACAATCTGTGTGCGTGTGTGCCTATCTCTTGAACAACCTGTACGTGCATACCTGCCTTTCTGTAAAAATTGTTTGTGTTATTGTTTTATATTGTTTTTTAAAGCACTCATGTGGCACTGATGTTGCAAATATACATATAGTATCTATAGTATACACACACACACACACATACACACGCACACAAAAACTGTCCACACACAAACACAAACTGGTGTCCGGCTCACCCAGTACAGCACATCCGTCCAGCCCTCCATGGTGATACACTGGAACACCGTCAACATGGCAAAGGCAAAGTTGTCAAAGTTGGTGATACCGTCGTTTGGGCCCTCCCATCCCACTTTGCACTCCGTTCCGTTCTGTTTACAGTGTCGGCCGTAAGCTCCATCGGGTGCACACGGTGCCGGCTTTTCCTCCGGAATGGTACCTATGACAGAAGAGAGGGATTTACTATATCCCTTTAACCCAAACACAACTGACTCTTTGACCAATAGACTTCCAAAGTGGGAAGCCAAGCTGTCTCCTTTTAATCATTCAGCTTTGTTTCTGAGAAATCATGTTTCCTTCAGTTTGGCACGGTGGATGGCTCTAAATGCTACAAAATGTATGTGCCTCAGCCACTATGGAGAAGTGATATTCATTAATATACGTTGCTAAATGTTTCTATAAAGCATACTCTTTAGTTTTTTTTAATAATTTTAAGCTTGGTTATTGGATGTCTCTCATCAAAAAAATCTTTTTATATTTTTATGTACACAGGCTTGTAACACAGCTGCTAAACTATTGTACTGAAAAGTCCACCTGAGGAGTCATTTAATATTGTCTATGCAGACAATGAAAAGGCCTTTTTCTCCAGGATGAGGTACAAAATAACTCCCACATTTTTACTACATCTAAAAACATATAATCCAAAAGGAGCAAAGGTTAAAAAGCATGTGTTGAACTATAACTGAACAGAGCAGCGATAAAAAATCTATGAAAAAGTGCTGCGCTACAGTAATTATACAAAACAAGCTCTCCAGGGTGATGTATAGGACAATAGAGAGTATTACACCAGCACTTACCCCGTGCAAAGCTAATGCCTCTCATGGGACCTATAACATCACCATAACAACACTCAAGTCCATTTATACCTGGGGGCCTTTACTGAAAATTGTCTCAATCATTTATGGTGACTGCTGTTTCAATTATTGTTAAAATCGTTCATACTCAGAAACATAAATGATGGGTTCAATTATTAATGGAGGTGATCATTTAAACTGTTTAGGGTATGCACTCTACTTCCTCTCTGCCTTGTTGGCTGATGGCTGATGTCTTACTGCAGTCAAAGATTTATGTACCCACCACTCGGCCTTAGAAACATAAGGGTAATGAGTTGACAGTTCAGATGATATTTAAGATGAAAAGGTGTGTGCGTGGTACAACATACCATACTGTGGTACTGTCCATCTCTAAAATTGAAGCAAGTTTGAGTGTCTGTGTGTGAATACATGCTTATCTGAGCATTGAAGTGCGATTTATATGTTTGCTCATGCATGTTTGTATTCACATCAGTGCACAACAGTCTAGAAACACACTCTCTCTCTCTCTCTCTTTCTCTGCATGTGTGTGAGTGGGTGTGTGTGTGTGTGTGTGTGTGTGTATGTGTGTACCTATATCCCTGTGAACGCAGGTCTTGTGCATCTTGCCCATGAAGAGCTCCAGGCCGATGATGGCATAGATGATGATGACGAAGAGGACCAGCAGGGCGATATGGAGCAGAGGAACCATGGCTTTGATAATGGAGTTCAACACTACCTGTAAACCTGCAGCACACACACACACAGGAACTGCTGAGAATACATACTGTACATATTAAAAAAATATGATCTTTAATCACTTAGAATAAAAAAAGCTTTATGCATTTCTAATGAATGGGTATATATCATGGGTAATATATCATATAGCAGCATAGTTGCAGTTAATCACCATGCACGCACTTAAATTAACTGACTATTATATTTGTTCAGAAGCTTTATTATTCTCTCTGCATGTGATCATCCACTTGGAGGAAGTGACTTCAATGAAATAGTTTCAAAACAGAATTTGTTCACAGATGAACTTTCTAGTTCATTTTCTGAATGCTTTGATGGACAAAGGCTCAAAACACAGCATACTAATCACCAACAATAACTGTGGTTGAAATACATTCTACTGAGGAGGCTTTAATAAAAATGACAGACAGCAAAAGTGAAAATGTTTTGGTGATGTTTACCTTTGTTGGGATGATCAACTAATTAATCTGATTAAAATGTATTCAGATACAGGGTGCATATACTGCACATATCCAATCACTTTATTTCATATTCAAACAAAGTGCTCAGCTCAAATCTTTACTGATTTTATTTTATGTTTTGTTTTGAAGCTGTAATCACTGAGTTGGACTTATTTATGCAAAACTACACTACTGTAACTACAGACTGTGAAATGTGCATATTTAACCTTTAAAGGAAAATGACATGATGTTATTTTTACTGTAGATAGATCATAAGAACTACCTTGCTCTGTGTAAATAAAGAAAAGCGATCTATTTCCTCCAGCTCAAGTGATGATCACAATTTGATTGTTTTTAATTTGTATTTGAGTGAAGACTGTTGTGCAATTATTCACACATAATTTGGTTGAGTAAATGTAACTCCAACACACAGCGGGTGGCATTAATGACTGAAGAATACTTGCATTTATTCTGGTATTTGTTGATTAAATTACATAACCCAATATTTGTTACTCTTATCAGTTGTGAAAAAATGGCTTCTATAAACATCTGGAACAGCTACACTTTCAACAAAACTGGATAATTACAAACACAAGTTCATTTGCAGACAGCTTTGGAAAGACAAATCTGTCAGTCGGTGTGCTAACCAGCTAGCAAACATGCTACTGATCGGTTGCCATGACACCAATTCAACACCCAGTCGAATGATGTTGGACAAGGTTCAATCTAAATAGTGTGCATTGTCGCGCCCATGCGATTAAACCAAACAACAGAGCGTAGCATGTGCACCAGCATCCTGTGCGTTCGCCTGCCGTTGTGATCACAATACCTGTCACGCTAACACACACACACGCACAGGTAGGTGCACACGCTCGCAGTCTTCATCCACATTATCCAATCCTCTCCTGTCTTCTGCCCTGTTGGATTATTGATTTCTCTAGTCACTTACACAGACAGGCTGACAGACAATTCATCTGCTCCTCGTACTGTCTGAGTGTCTGACAACAGGACAAGAGGACTCTGTCTGTGAGTATGTGTGTGTGTGTGTTCGCGTTTGTGTGTCATTGTGCGGGTTTGTGTGGGAGCAAGCACCAATATCAGCTCCAATCTGTGGTTCATTTCTCCCCCACCTCAACCAATCACCATTCACACCTGATCCCCAGAGCTTTCTTTATTGCTTTCTTTTTTTCCTTGTTTTCTTTCCTTCATTCTCTCTTTTCGTCTCTCTTTACACAGCTCTCAGTACTTACTGGGTACTCCAGAGACCAGTCTAAGCGGTCTGAGTACTCTGAATGCCCGCAGAGCCTTGACATCGAAGCCTGCCGCCTTCCCTCCAATAGGAGTGGCCCCGTCACCCTTGGTGGCCTGCTCCAAGATCGCACTGAATAACCTGCAAGACAGAAAGTAATGACTTCAATAACCATCATTGTCATATTGACACCCCGTTTCCACACACTAGAGAATATCTAACAGAGATGGAAAGAATAAAAGAGATACAGGAATATAATATTGAGTTATGAATATCTACAGTTGTCATTATGGCCTTGTTTTCCATTTCCTCTTTTGTCATTGTTGTCAATACTGAACTAAACCATCTACATCATCCTTATCGTAATCTATAAAACAATACAAGTGTTGTCGATTTAAACATGAACCTACTTTGGGACTAAAATTTCATAAGCAGAGGGCATAGCGAAGACATCTGTCCTGTTTCACAATCAAAAGTGTTTCTTGGAGAAATCTCAACAGTAGAAAATAAAGCAACTTAATTAGTTAGCTCTCCAACACAACAATAGAAAGTGTTTCATCTTCTCCCTCTGTCTTTCACAGATAAGGAAATAGGCAGAGACACTTGGCTTTAATGATTTGACAGTCAGCTCAACAGAAAACAATGTCTGTCTATAGTGGAGGGAGGTGTCTACAAAATCTATTTATGGGTGGGTGTGTGAGTGTGTGCTCATAACCCTGTGATTAAATATGCTGTCGTCCTTTTGTTGTAATCTATCTGGTACTTCGACAAAGTTCGTAGAAACACATAACAATGCAAATATAATCCTCTGCAAAAGGGTTACAAATGTTTTTAAGCTGACTTTTGATAGCTAATATCCTCTATGACATTTTTACAGTTGTCTCTGTTGGGTCACTCACAAGCTTGAATTTATGTAAACCAAAGTATGTAGACACCCCTACTCTTGTATTTTTTTGTGGTTTGGGTTAGGTCCCTTAGCTCCAATTAAAAGAAATCTCAATGCTACAGCATGCAATAATATTTTAGACCAGTGGTTCTAAACCTGGGGGTTGAGACCCCCCAAAGGGGCCATTAAAGGGTCATGAAATTAACAGGAAAGGGAAAGGAGAAGAAAAAGGAAAACATATTTCTGCTACATAATACTGTACTTTCTCTCTAAAAAATATCAAGATTTATAAATCAGAGAAGGAAAACTCCCTCTTTTTATGGGGTCAATAGCCATTAAGGTTGGGAACCACTGTTTTAGACAACAGCGTGCCTCCTTTTCCTGTTTTTACATGACAGTCCCCCTGAGCAAAAAGCCAGATCCACAAAAAAATGTTTTTTCTGAGTTTGGTGTTTGAAGATCTTGGAATGAAATGGAACGCTGCAAGCCAGGCCTTGTTGCCCAACATCAGCAAATCCCTGCCGCTAGGTTTCCAACGGAGGTTGCGGCATATTAATGGCCATGGTTTTGAAATGAGATGTCCGCACACTTTTGGCCATAAAGCATACATAGACTAAGTACATACAGTATAAATACATCATAATACAAATATAATCTTCCATAAAACGGCTGAATATGTTTTTATGCTGTTGCCGTTTGTTAGCTATTAAGCCCTATGAAATTATTTACAGACATTTCTTCGGGTGCAAGCTCACAAGCTTGACTTTAAGTACGTCCAGCTGAGCTTATCACTCCCCCCCTCCTCTCTCTGTCTCACTGAGATCCTTTAGAAATCTCCATACAATACCATTTTCCAGCTAGTGCAGCTCAAAGGCCAGTCAGCGGCACGTTAGTCATGGAGAATTATCAATTAGCACAGATGAAATGGCCACTTGAAAAGACCTCTCAAAACATATCGCCCTCTCTCTCCCTCTCGCTCTCTCTCTATTTCGCACTACCTCCCTCTCAATTTGATTCACTCCCTCTCTCTCTCTCTCACTCTCTCTCTCGGTAGGAAGCACGCCTTTGAAAAAGAGTATGAAAAGCACGTCAAGGATCCACAGTTTTTGCACCAACAGCATTTCGCCCAGCGTGTTTTTTGCCGTGGCGGGGTGTTATGATGATAATTAGAGCCTTTGAGTGTAGCACTACATAATGGCTTGTGTACATCCACAGCTAAAGATAGTAGAAGCTGTGTACATTCATAAAGATAACAGATGTTGTGTGGTTTTGTAGCAGTCAAAATGTCAACACCACAACACTACTGAAAAAAAAAAAGACTTCATCTTTGAATTATTATGAATTCGCAATGGGCCTGAAACTCATTTTGTAACCCAATTAATCTATAGTTTTTTTTTAAAATAAGCTATTAATTGTTTAATCAATGAAATGTTATGAAGTTGTGAAAAGTCCATCACAAGCTGAAGTGACCTGACGTGATCTGACCAGCAATCCAAAGCTTAAACACATAAATTCTCAAATTTGAGAAATTTTAAAGTTTGACATTTTTGCTTAATAAATGACTTTAAATGATTAATTGAATATAAAAATTGTTCTCAGTAAAATGTATGTTCATTGACTAATCAGTTAAACTGTTTGGTGTTAATTTGCAATACGTAAGTGTTTTCTTGAAGGTTGTTTTTGATCTTACAGCTACGTTGACAGTCACTACTGTTCAACGAAGCAGCACTGCATCATAAATGTGCAAAACAGGAGGAGAGAGAGATGAAAAAAACATGAAAAAGAAGAGGATATTAATAAATGTGAGGGTCAAGAGAAATGAAAATAGAAGTCTATAGCTTCTATATGTATTGAACATACAGTACGTGCACACGTACACACGCACACAGGCACACGCCGCCTGTTAGCTCACTGACCCTTCACTAATAAACTCTTAGGTATGTGTCAGCAGTAGTATGGGCTCTAGCATCTGTGTGTATGTGCGAGTCTACAAGAGTGTGCGCATGTGTTTGCGTGTGCCTCCGAGGCTGCTCAGCACCAGGTACAAGCTCTTTCACCCATATGGTGAACATTCCAGAGGGAGTGAACTCTGTCACTTCTCATCTATACGCACACACACATACGTCTACGTCTACATTTGTATGTAGACACAGAGGCGCAGGCAGGCTGGCAGTTGGACACACACACACACACACACACACACAAAGACAAGCACTCATTCATGCACACGCAGCGAGGCAGTGCTGTCACAGCTGAACATTTCCTGGATCTGTGTGTCCTCTCCAAGTGTGTGAAATGGAAGGAGAGAGTGTGTATTTGTGTTTCATGGGTTTACTAACAAATTTTTTCACATTTTTTCCGTTTTGAGTCATTTCCACAAGTAGACATCATATCAAAATGACAAAACAAGATCAAGCCAATTGAAGCAATCCAGAAACGTCTTGTGGGTGGCTTGTTTCAAGGCCTTTGAACAAATGAACCATGCTAACATTTTTATGGCGAGAGCTATCTCCATTTCCATGCTTTTCATGAGACAACTTGCCTTTAGAAAAATAATTCCGCTTATTTTGGCCAAGTGAAAAAGAAAAAGGGGTTCGTATTATAACAAATAAACATTTTAAAACTCTGGAAGAGTCTAGGGAGGCTGTTCAGGTTCAGTCTCTCCCCTTCTGAAACGCCCTTGAGCAAAACACTGAATCCTGCCAATGTCAGATCTTCTGACTTCTGTCTGGCAGGGGTGTAAGGGCAAAGACAACGTCCTCATGATATCAATACATTATGATCACACATTATATTACGCTGTATTACAATAACATTCAAATAGAGACAGAAAAAGATAGAGAGAGGCAGACAGAGAGGGTAGATAACAGCATACAGTAAGAGTGGTAAAGGTTGTGTTTATGCCAGGGGCACTGGCACCATGATGCCAGCTGATGGGGTGTGTGTGTGTGTGTGTGAGTTTGTGTGTGTCCATGGGGTGAAGCCAACCATGTTCAGTTAGTGGTGGCTAATGTGAGTGAACACTTGACTGGCGATGAAGACTCACTGAGTGTGTGTGTATGTGCGTTGATGCATTTACAGAACCTTCCTTCAGGCAGAGGGGTGCTTTTTTTTGCTGTCTCTCTCTCTCTCTCTCTCACACACCCACACACACACTTACACACACACACGCTCACGGTCAATTAGACCATTTTTATGGCATTAACGTAACTGTCAGGTCCACTGGCTACTGTGCCATTACCCTTACCCAACACTGTACACAGAGCGCAGCTGGCAGGCATGAACGCGTGCACACACACACACAGGCACACGGGGTTTAGCAGATGGGCTATGTTGCTGAGTTGCAGATAAAGGAAAACAGAGCAGAGCTTTGCTATCAACATCTAACAAGTTAATCAGTTTAGCCTCCACCAATACACTGTAGGCCAAAGTTTACTGTGGCTTTAAAACTAATTCAACATGAAATTTTTATACGGCTCTTCTTTTAAAAGCTGTTCAGTGTAGCATTTTAATATTAACAATTACAGGCATGCTAATAATAAAATAGCATCTGACTTGTTGAGTGTTTTTCCTGAAAACAAACGTGATCATGTCGAGTCTCTTTCAGCCTCTACGTTGCAATTTACATCAAGTTTCTTGCGATGTCAGATTAAGGTAGAAAAAAAAGGAACTTTGATCATGTTATCGTCTTCAATTAAGCTTAAGTGACGAAATTGCATCAAAGACAAGAGCAAGTGCAGGAGCTTCTTTGTCTTTGCTACAGACAGTAAAGGTGTTAATGGGAAATGTGATCTTAATTTTGAAGGATGCTAGCACTAAGAGTACCTCTGGCATTAGACAGAGGCTGCCAATTGTCTTGGCTGTCGTTTCATTTGTTGACAGCAAGGTACTGTGATTAATTTGCCAATGATATGCTGCTGTCTAAAGAACGTGTTAGTTAGCACTTTAAAAAAACCATCCAGTATTCAAGAACTTGCCATCTTTGTCGTTCCCTCTGTGAAACAACATAGATTTCCTCAACATAGAACCATTAAAAAACATGTCATGGCTTTCATCATTTCTGCGTGTCTCTGTCCACTCACCCTACGACCACGATGATGAAGTCGAGCAGATTCCAGCCGTTCCTTAGGTAGGCGTTTGGGTGGAAGAGCAGGCCGTAGGCTATCACCTTCAGGAACGCCTCCACCGTGAAAATGATGAGGAACAAATACTCCACACGCTCCTGTAGAGACACAAACACAAGACAGGTCCATTTATTTGTCTGAGCAACGCTGCTGTAGGAAGATAGAGAGATTCAGCCAGGTAGATTAAAGGGAGAGGATATTATAGAGAGGCCTGTTGTGGCTAAGTTAGAGATAAGCAAAGTAAGTTGTGAGCGAATACTGTTACGCAACGCAACACGATATGTTGAGACACTAATCAAATTAGAAAACACCAAGCATTCATTCACAATTCTTAAATGAAAATGCTTGCAGTATAATTTCCTTTCATAAGAGCACCTGTTCGTACCAAAGTAATAAAGTAAACACACATTCATTCACAATCAAATTATTTATCTATGTCCATATTAACACTGAAGACCTTGTATATATGTGACTAACAGTGCTGGCTGCTTACCCCTCTGTGTTTCTAAGCCAGAACAAGATGTTCTGTTACTGTTTATGTGGCTTCTGGTGTGTGTGTGTGTGTGTGTGCATGTGTGCGTGTGATTATTTATGTGTGAACGTGTATTTGTCTAACTTGTCATCGTATACACAATCATAGCATTTTGATTATTTTATCAAATCGCTCTCTTCCTGTCCGAAGAGGCTACTGTCTGAAGAGAGGAATGCATGCGTGTGTGCATTTGTACACAAATGCACATACACACACACACACACACACACGCAACTCTTCTACTACAGAGTTCCTCAGAGATTGTTGTCATAGTGATGACCCCCGGCCTAATGGGGTCCTGGGAAATGTCCTGAAATGGCTTTGAGAGAGAGAGAGTAGGATTACACAATTTTCTGACCATCGTAAATTCAAAACAAATTTTTGTACACCTACTAATTTGCCATTTCTTCTTTCAAATTTTATGTGAAGTTTGAAATGGAATGAGATCAAGGCGATAGTGTTAAACTATTATGCTCCCATGTAAACAAAACAGAGCATAGTTTCAGTCCTCTCTCTCCCTTAATAGTACTAAAATTTTTTTAAACATGAAATATATTTAGCTCCCTCCATCAATCTATCCATCCATTCTGAGTCCCTGCTCCTCCTCCTGTTCCCACTGTTTTCCCTTGGAGACACACACACACACAGAGGGCCAGAGGTTTGGGACAGAAGGCCAGCCAGGTCTCACCAGAGTCCAGCCTCATCCCTGGGAAGAATCTGCTGAACCTGAAGCTGTAGGCTGGAGCATCTGCATGTGTCCAAGTTTACCAAAATAGCTTCAAAAGCAGATAGAGAAGTGATGGTATCAGAACAGATGCGATTTAGGTGGTAGGAAACTTTATGTCATAATGGAAAATATAAAGGACATTTACTTGTGCATTTTCCTGTGACAAGTCTTGTACAGGAGAATATCAACATACTAGCCTATTTGTTAGATTCATACCTTGTAAGTTGGCTTAGTAAAAATTACCTTAGCATTTTTTTTTAATTAATTTTTTGGATGGAGTCCAAAGACGGAATGAGACGTGACATCCTAAAATAAAGGCTTTAGTGCCAAAAATGCTGCTATTTAATAAAATCAAACTTTTGAAAAAAGGACATTTTAATCTAAAAGTGACATTAACAAAAAAAAAAAAAGCTTCCGAACAAAATCATACTGTGTACTTTTATTGTTTCACTTATATATTTTGCTATCCTTACTGATATAATTGTTTATTTATTTATATATAATTCATTTAATATTGCTAATTTTAGAATTTTGTAGAGTAAGGCCATTGTCAGCTGCTATAAGGTCAGGGTCAAGGTCACTTTTATTGTCTCCCTCAGGAGAAATTCGTCTCGGATAAAGGAAATTGCTGCAACATCGTCACAATTTTAAGACATGAGCAGACACTGGACTACAATAAAAAATTACCAGCAAATTCATATAAAAACTAAAATCTACAATCAACTTGTCCACAAAGGCCAGCCAATACCAACACAACATTCTTTACTCTATATTCAAACGATCTAAAGGATCATTACTTGGTATAGAGAGCCTATATTTTTAAGGTGCTGAATATTTAACATGGGTTTAAATTTCTCTTAATTTGTTTTACTCAAATGATCTGTCTTTAACAGCCAGTGAAAAGTGTTGTTAATGTTAAAAGCCCATGACAGAGTTGGATAGGCTCATGCATACAGTGGCTGTGTTGAGATTTTTTTGTTGATGTGAGTCTACAGCAGGTCCAGCTAAACAAACAAATCTCTCAGCATGGAGACGGGCTGTGTCATGCTACCATTAGGCCAGTTATGCACACACACACACACACACACATGCACACATATCCAGGGCCATGGGAATCAGTCATCCATAAAGCCACAACTTCTGTGGTTCCACTGACGGTCAGTATCTGTAAATGCTGAGAACATGATTTTAAAGAAGGGTTAGGAAGTGTTTATTTAAGTTGGATTTTCAGAGCGCTACAGTATAATTGTACCTGTCAGCATCACTACAACAAAAATGACTCATAAATCACAACTGACATCAGATTACAACTGCTAGATATTTATAAAAGACTCATGCTTTGATTTTTTTTTTGTTCTTAATGACGTGATTATCACACAAACTACAATTTGGAAATGTTTCTTTTCCCACACTTAGAAATATTCAAGAGGCCTGACAATGTTATAAAGAACATTGACAAAAAAAATACACACCAAGTGGAAAACATTAGAATTCATAATTAAAGACAATAACAGAGCAAGAACTGATGGAAAGCATCCAATTCCTGAAAAAAGGCCATCATGATCAAATATTCTGACCATAAATTCAAATTGGGTATACTCAAATCATAATACGGAGGATTTGCACAGTTTGTGAGCCAGACAACTTGAAAGGCAAGTTGATTTTCAGGCCAGGGATTCTGCACCTGAACGGGTTGCTCAGGAAGCTGTCGAAAACCCGTTCTGTTTCCTCTTCCTGTCTCTCTAACTAACCTCCTCTCATTTCAATTCAAGTCATCCAGTGCGCTTTATTGGCACAAAAGTATCCAGCTTAAAGATAAAGATCAAGATTTTCACATTAAAGACCTGTCTTCCTTTTCTATCTGTGTGTGTGTGTCAGTTTCAGAGCCTTCGAGAATTGATTGTTTTTATATTCTTCAATCGTACTGCAGACCCTCCGACGCACAGTGAGTATTAGTAGTCTATGCGGAAGTAATTAATCTCATACACACACACACACACACGCGCACGCATGCACGCACACACACACAAATACACACATATCCTCCTCTCAAATACACAAAAGCCCTCCATCACTCTCTTTCACATACACACAGATACACACATACCCGGGCTGTGTATCTGCTGGTGACAGGCAGACAGTGTGGCGCTCAGAAAAATAAAACAGAGAAAAACATCTGGTAGGAACAGCTCAGCCTGACACACACACACACACACACACACACACACAAACACAGACACACTTCTCTCTGCCTCCTTTCCTTCCGTTCATACAGACCCATAAAGGGCAAAATCCATAAGAGGCTAAACTAATCTGGTTAGTGACTAGGAAGAAATGAGAGGGAAAAGATGAGAGACAGAGAGAGAAGAGGAGGATGGATGGATGAAAGAGAGAGAGAGGGAGAGAAAGAGAGACAGACTAAAGAGACAGAGTGAGAGAGAAAAGAAGGCAGACAGAATGACAGAAAGGTGAGTATGTGGGAGCAATAATTCAGTTAACTGTGATAGGTCAACCAAACCGCCTATCCATCAACTAGGCCAATCAGATTATAGTATCGACATTCTACCATACAGGGGACAATGTTTCCATTTGCCATGACCTTCTGTGTATGTGTGTGTGTGTGTGCTGCAAGACAGGATTAGCCGTAATGCTGTTTTTTCTTTTTTTTTTTTTTTTCTGAAAGAACACGCAGATACATCATGGTCTAGTGTGCATGTGTGTGTGTGTGTGTGTGCGTGTGTGTGTCTTTAATGCAGTACTTTATAGATCTAGAAGAAGAGGAGAAGGCCTTGAACAGACTGTACCAGCTACTCAACCATGAAAGTGCAGAAGAGAACTGCCACCAAGATTAAATTTTGATTTCAAAATTGCTTTCTTATTCAAACGTTCGCAGTCAGGGAAAAACACTCAACACACAAGGAGAACGCATGTAAAATCATAACTGCGTAAATATCTGGTTCATTCAGTTTGTAATTTAAGATTATATTCAATCTTAAAATCCAACTCTAGTGTTGTTTTTAACTTGTCATGATACAAATCTGATGTCCTCACGCCATGCCGTGCCATGTCAACTTTTTTCTGCTGCTTATACAGGAAACATTTTTGTTCAAAGTTTGCACTGCCAACATCCTGTAAGGATTTATTCAGATGCAGAAACTGTTACAATCTGCTCCTCGGTACCTCTCTGCAGCCACACTCTCTCATCTCCAGCCCCCTGCATTGCTCTCTGTCTCACTTCTCCCAGGTCATGTGCTTTCCTCCAACTCCCCAGACCTGCCATCCTCAAGCTGTCCACCAGATGCCCTCGAACTTTCCCTCCTTTGCCCATCTACACACCTGTTCCCACTTGTCATCAGTCCTGCAGTTACCTGGCCTACTCCGCCCATTCCTCATCTGCAACTCATTCCCTCATCAGACACTCATTACTTGTACATTTCCTTTGTTGGCTGCCAGTTCGTCGTTGTTGCTTCCTTGGACGTTTATGTTCTAGTCAACTTTATTCTATCTGTTCCTGTGGTTTAGACCTTCAGCCTGTTTTTTGATCTGCCTTTTCCCCTTTTGGATTTGTTTGCCTGATTTAAACTGCCTTCATGTAAGCCTGACTTTTAAAGCCGATTTCATTCATTCATTCATTCCTGTCTGTGGTGTCTGCACTTGAGTCCTCCACCGGTGTGCCCTGTATACTCATTCGTGACAGAAACAGCAGTGAAACTCAGTGCAAGGGTCTGGAGTTGTGCGCATTGCTAGTGTGCATCCTATTAGCAGGTTAATGATGCAAGTTTGGTTGAGGATGAAGAAACACAAACGGAGTGCTGTAAACTGTAGGATAAAAAGAGTGAGAAAATCTCACACACACACACACATAAACAGACATACAATTAAAGGAACGTTCAGCTTGATTACCACGTAAGTCTTACTTTTGTACATATCCCTACCAGTAATAACCCAAAATAATTGCTGAGATCTGGGAACGTGGTAATGTTGCCAGAAAGAAGCCCACCGGTGCAAGAAACACAAGCAGTCAGACAGTGGAGATTATAAACATTTCATGAGGACTCACTTTCAGCTTTACCTCCTAATTAAGTACAGATAATCTAGCTAAGCTGCTTTGTCACCACATGTCTGATTGTCTGACCACTTGTGTTGTTACACTCTGTTGAAGCGATGTCACCGTGTTTCCCTGATCTCAGCACTGTTATCACAGCTAATAAACACAGCTACAAAAACAAGACCCGAGCTGAATAAACTGGCATTATCGTTATATATGTAAGATAGGTGCTGTATATAAGTCATATGTAAGTCAACAGCACCTGGGATTTGAACCACCAACCACATCTTGCCAACCTGAAACCAGCCACCAGCTCATGTGAGGCTCTAACTCAACAAGACTAGAGACTCAGACAAAAACAGAATATTGTCTGGCAGATCTGTTAGATCCACTGACAACTTTTACTTTGAGACTCAGTTAAGTTATGAGGACTTTACTTTAAACTCCTTCTTCTTCGTCTCGCCAACATCTAACTCATTTTCTCCCAATTTATTCTTTTTGTCTCTCTCTTTTTTTTGTCTCTCTGTCATTCCTCTGTTCTGTCCTCACCTCCTCTCTCTTTCTTCCCCTCATCTCTCTCCCTCCCTCTTTCTCTGTGGGTGCCAACCAGAAGTTACCATAGAGACCAAGATGGGTTCCGACGTTACCATGGAAACTGTGGGCTGCAGCAGCACCACCAGCAGCAGCAGCAGCAGCAGACTCTCTTTCTCTCTCACACACACATACACACACAGATGACACTGATCAGTATTGTACCAAGAATATCCACAGCACATAGTCCTAATTACTGCTCTTCTGTCAGCATCCAGACATCTATTGTGTGTCTGTATGTGTGCACAAGTATACCAATGTGTTTGATTGTGTAGGTTTGTATGTGCACGTCTGTTCCAGTGATCCTTATCATATACTTTCTTACCACTTGCCACCAGTTGATAGTATTCAACTTTCAAAACTTTATGAAACGAATATGAAACTTAAATGTCACTCCGCACAGGCATTATGTCTACAACAGCTTCCATTGCTGTCTACAACAACATAGAACACTATTTCAGTCATAAGATAGAAGTATGATTGGAAGGAGATGGGTTAAAAAAGCTTTTTTTACACACTTAAGAACAAACAACATACAGTAAACTGTGCAAAGGTGTGAATGACTCAACATGAGCACGGCTTATATGTAATTTTCTCATCACTGTTTAATAGAAGTGTTAATGAAACTTGAATCTTGTGTTATGTTTTGGGTCAGTGAGCATAAATTGGTCTGTATTTTTTTCTGTTATTGTAATTGGTACAGCATGGAGCTCAACAAAGACCTATGATCAAATGTGACAGTGCTCAAGAAAACAGCTGCAGATTAATAGTGTCAAACCGTCTTTAATGTGAAATCTACAACAGTGAAACACTTAGCTCAATGTCTTAGTGCTTCAGACAGATCGCTACTTGCATAGACAAGTTCAACTCATGAAAATTGATAAGGGTAAAGATTATATCTACTTACATTATGGCCAGGGAGTTATAAAACAGTGGTTCTACCAAAAGTCCACCCAGTTTATGGAGCTCCCAGCAAATGTAGTTTAAGTGGGATGACCCCAGGTGTGAATGTGTGTATTGAATTTGTGTCTGAATGTACTGTATGGTCTATACTTCACACTATGAAACTACACATAGAAGAAATTCAGCCTTCAGCCAGTGTGTATTTCAACAGAATGGCAGAACACATTATTTAATTTAAACAGGAATAACCATCCTAAGAATCCAACCTGACATCCCCACTGGCGACACTGTGAGAGACAGACAAGTGATCTCTGAAAAGCAAAGTGCAGAACCACCTCAGGAAAGAGCACTAAGCTACTGTAACACACACACACACACACACACAAAAAGGATTCTCTAGGATTTCCCCTTTAGACATAGCCTTTCTTTTGTCACACCACCTGAGAATCATGTTGCTGAAATGCAACAAATCCCAACACATGAGAAAACATGCTGTTAACATGCCAGCAGCGCACGTTCAACATGGGTCTCATTAACAGACCTAAGCTCCAATCTGTGGGCCTCTGGACAAGGATTATGTTGGTGAGATTACACTTGTGTGTGTGTGTGTGTGTGCGTATGTGGAGGAAAGGCACAGACAGATTGTATTATGGTCATCAGCAACCCCTGACCCTTGAAAAGAGGATAGATCACCTTAAACCAGTGGATTTTGGATTCATGCACACATACAGCCGTAGCATATGCTTGTGAACCAAACACATCCATGTCTTATGTGTCTTATTGTGCATGCGTTTAACAATAACGTGGCTGATGAACTTGAAAATGCTAGTTTAGACTGAACATATTCTCAAAGTAAACCTTGCATCTGCATTAATGTGGACACCGCCTTATTAAACACATTTTTCTTCTTCTGTTTGTCTTTGGGTTCCTACAGCCTTCTGAATATCAAAGTTTACAGAGAGACACAAACTCAGTTTCCAGGCAACAGGCACCAGCACTAGCAGACCAACAGAGACAGCAAGACAGAAAGCAAGCATGAAGGAAAACAATTTATGTAGGACTGTATTTGTGATACAGACAAATCTGCGGGCCCATCATTACCTTTCGTACAAATAGAGACAACTGATGAGCTATTTCCTGTCATGCAAGTGCCAAAAAAAAAAACCTGCATGTTGGTGGTCAGCAACTTTAAAGCAAGAGGAGACATGATGTCATCCTGTGGTGTCATCCTCAAAAAACTTTTCAGGCTTGGTGTTCTAGGGCCCGAAGACAAAGAGAAAACAAGAGAGATGTCTAATTGTGTGGAGACAAAACTTTCAGCACCTGTCACATGTTAACTATACTAACTATCTACACACACACACACACACACACACACACAGACCTCTAATCTCAGTTTGGCTTTGTCACACGCAGAAAATATCATGTTATTTCCTTCTAACTTTATCAATTTCTCTCATTTTCTCCACACATGCATAGACACAGAAACATACAATCTGTCCCCCTTCAGGTTCAACCTCTCTGTCTGCTGTCTTTGAGCAAACAGGCACTAAGTGGGTTACCGTCAAGCTTTTATTTGTCTAAATTAATAATTCATTCATTCACTTTCTTCGTGTGCTTTTCTTGTTCTGTGTTATGAGGCACAGAGCCTATCCCGGTGCAGAAAGACTGCAAAATACCCTGCATAGTTTACCGGTCCAATCATTGGCCTAATGCACAAACAAATCCAGTCTCACATCCAGAGAGCCAGGTTAAAATCAACATGACCTGCATGTGTTTGGACTGTGGGAAGAAAACCATATTGCAGGTAAAACAAACATTTAAAAAAGTCTGCAAATACAGACAGGGGTGTAGAAAACAGGAGACAATATTTAGAGAGGGATGGCGGAATAGAGAGAAGAGGGAATTGAAAGACAGAGCAACAAATATATAGACAGAGGAGAAGGAGAGAGAGAGAGAGAAACAGAGTAATTGGTCTAAAAATAAAAGAACACAGGAGCATAAATCATCTCATATAGACAGCCAGTGTGTGTATGTGTGTGTGTGTGTGTGTGTGTGTGTGTGTGTTGGTGTCTGAGGGGAGGGCACTGTAACTGGTACCCTTGAGAGACAAGAAGGAGAGCGCAAGATACTGTATATAAAGAGAAGGAAAATGAAAAACCCAAGGTGAAGGGGTAGAGAAATACCGTTCCTTTACTTCCTTTACTTTCACTCCATCCCTCCAGCTAACAACACACTCTCTTTCTTTTTTTCCTCTCTCTCCAGTGTAAAATGCTACTTCCTCAGTTCAGCATTCGTGTGTGTGTGTCTGTGTGTGTGTGCTGACTTATCACGACTTCTCCCGCCTCACCGTGCAGGGAGACAGATGCCGCATGGCCACCCCACACACACTCACACGTGTACACACGGTGACAGTCATGCATTCATCTATATGCGCGCGCTCTCGCACATAAACACTCACTCACACGCACACAGGTGGAGGTACAAATGAAGACAAAGTGAAGTGACACACAAACACACAGATCACTGTAGTGCATCAAGATCAGAGTAGCTGCTTGCTAAACTGACAGGACAAGATAGATTACTATACTCTGTAACTTACTGCATGACTCATGGTACGGAGCGCGCGCGTGTGTGTGTGTGTGTGTGCGTGCGTGTGAGTCATCTAATATGCCTCTTGGGTTGATCGAGCTGTTGTGACTTATAAGGAAGTGAGAGACTGAAAGGTGGTATACAATGACAAGAACACACTAGTATATTAAAAACTTGAATATTCATGAGTTGTTTACAAATGTCTTCCAATTATAGCTACAGTTTGATGTGACGTCACATCCTCTGCATTTATTCAGTCATCCACAGGAATAAGAGTGCAGCACCAGGGCCTGAGTTTCAGTGCATATTGCAGGTGCATCGATTCACTGATTCCCGCAAATGTAGAACTTATAATGTGGGAAATTCCTGCACACATTTACAGTGACGTCTAATAATGTTCAGCCAACGTTTGCGCCGACGCAGAATGCTGAACAACTGGCCAGAAGTGCCGCATCAGACAAACCGACTCCCGCCCTGGCGTAGTCTCTATCCCTCTCTCTACAAGGGTACGAGCCCCTCTGCTGTTGCAGCATCTGTCGCCAGCATAGGTTTCAATGATATGAACTTGAAGGCCAACATGGACCGCTGGCTAAAACAATAACACATAAAAAAAGTTGATATTATGTGGAAGGAGATGAAGCAGGGGAGACAGAGTACAAGGAAAGAACAGAGCATGGAGACAAGAGAGAAGAAGGAGCCACCAGGACACTGATGCAGCTCAAAGAGATGACCATTGTGGCTTTGTTCAGATTGCAGGCAAATCAGATTAGTTCCTCAAATCAGGTCTTTCAGACAGACTGTCCACACAGTTATTTGCAAGTGGATTTGTGTCCAGACATCACCAACCTATCTGCATGGGTTGCTGTGGTAATGACGTAGGTGTCAGCGACTGTGTACGCTGGCACAGCTTTCTGAACGCAGAAGCATGAGAATTGGCGACCCATCATCCCTAAAAAGTGCCAGCATTATTTCAGTGTCTGTGCACGGACTGTTGTTCTCTGTGTTGCCCTCCATACTGCTCTGCTAACAGCAGCATGGACTCTCACCCACTCCGATGCACTGTTCTGTCACTCTGGATTTGACGTCATTGTGTGTTGCATTGCAAGTGATGCGAAAGTGACTTTAAAATCCGATTAGGCATCAACTTCTATAATGCAAAAATTTTGTTTTTGTTGGAAGATGACATTCTTGGGTCTGGAAACTTGATGTAGGCACTTGCTCTTATTTTCTGATTTTTTATAGGCTAAGCAATCAATTAATCAAAGAAATAATCTATAAATTAATTTAAAAAATAAGAGAATCTTTTGTTGCAGCCCTATCATACATTTATGACTGTTATTCTGCTGTTATCACCACAATCTTGACAACCCTGTCTCCTAAAAATGACTTATTTACTTATTTTTAGGGAACAGAATTGATATCATTCTCTCTCTTCGTCATCCCAACCCTCTTCCCGTAACACTGTGCTTGTTAGCACATTCTTTCATCCACTACCTCCTCCTCTCCCTCTCCTTACTTCCCCTTTTCTGTCCATCTCCACCTCTCTCCTCGCTGTCTTTCTCTCGGACTTCCTTCTCCTTTTTTGTCCATTTGTTTTTGTCCTTCTGGCCCTCCATGTCCCTCACTGTCTGTTTCTCTGTTCTCTGTGTTCCCAATCAATTATCCTGTCTGCATACCAGAAAGATACAGAAAGAGTGGGATGAAAGGACGGGTTGAAGCAACAGAGCGATCACCGAGACAAATAATGAAAGAAAGCTGCACCGGTGTCATTGAGCTAGTGACATCAGTAGCAGCCTAAATGTGCCCTGAATGACCAATCACTGACTTTTTTTCCCAATCAGAGCTCCCAGGGACATGAAGCCTTAGTGGCTATAAAATGTGTCATTTCAGATTATTTTTCTTGCATCAGACCTGGATTATGAGGAACACTGTCTGAAAAAATCCTCAACATTAGTACAGAAAGTTTTTTTTTTTAGCTAAAGGGCAGCATGATTTTACTTGATGATATGTACAGTACACACATGCAGGCTTGCACACAAAGACGCTGGAAGCAAAACATCAAGGACAAAGAACGACACAAGATATTGAGGTAAACAAACATGAACAGAAATACACACAACAACCTTAAATATGACACTTCTACTACAAAGTCGTTGTTTTAAAGTGATTTCATTAACATGATTTTAACCAGTAGTCGCAAAGACGGCGACATGGGAGCACAGACAAATATATACACACAAGCACGGTGACAATGTGGGGTATGTGCTGTGTGTGTCTGAGAGGAGTTTTGCCCCCCAGCTCTTTACCTACTGAGATCAAACACTGTATGAGTGTGAGTGTGTGTGTGTGTGTGTGTGTGTGTGTGTGTGCATAGACGTGCATGTGTGTGAATCCCACTGTGTTGACATATGGTCTCCTCAGAGTTGATAGCCATGGAAGTGCGGGAAATGTAGTTCTATGAAGCTTTAAACAACAGGTAAAACGTTATAAACAGAAGTAGGATCGATTGCTTATTTTGAAATGCAACCTGATGTACACGCTTGGAAGGGAAAAAAAATATGCATATCAATAGATATTATGTTTTTACTCCAATATTTGCTTTCAGTTTACTGCACTGTACCTCTAATACTTGTTTTCAGCAGCTTTGGCATTGGTAAACGATTAGAAACACGACAGCACTGATTTTCCCTAGAATCACCAGGAAATATTGATTTACTACGTGTGAAACAGAATTACTTCCATGTCATGCTGTTTTTTTGAGATTTCAATATCCAAAATCTTGGGGGGAGCGAGTGTCTCGTAGAAGACAAATGAAAGAAAATCCTTAGTCTCTCTCACTCTCTCTCTCTCTCTTGCTCTGTCCCCATGTTGAATTGCTTGTATTGCTCCTATCAGAACCAAACACACCACTCTATCTCCCTGCAGAGCGCTGGAAAAGCCCTGTCTGTGAATGAATGTGTGTGTGTGTGTGTGTGTGTGTGCGTGTTTGCTTGTGTGTTGAGAATTGCTCCATCATTCCTCCCCTGGTTAATGTCCAGTAGAGCGAGACCAGAGCACAACACAGTGAAAATGGAGAAACAGAGATACAATAGGAAAACACTGACATCAGAGGGAGACAGAGAATGATATTAAGGTGTGAATCCATAGCTTTAAGAGCACTGTAACTGATACGCCCATTATTTCTAATGGCATCTGGAATCAATAACAATTCCCCAGAGTAAACAACACATGCTTTCATTACAGGCTCATTATGTGTACTAAAATGTGTATTTATAAGCTAAACTCAACTATGTCTCTGATTTGTTAGATTTTGTTTTAGGTCTAATAACATTGCAAAAGCAAAATATGTACTTTTAAAACAGTTTTCCACTATATCGACTGTAGAAAAAGATATTACTCAAATGTTTTTCAAAATATCAGGATACCTGTTGTATATTATCATTAGTGGTATACATGTGCAATAGTATGTAATATATGTTTTGTAAAAACAAATGGGCCTCCAACAGGTGTCCCTCTTGAATTTGTTAACCAGAAAGCAGCATTAATTGATTTTCTGGCCTCTTGGGGGCAACATTACATAATATATTATAAATTCAAAATTTATATTCAGTCTTTTTTATGCTCTGTTTTTGGTCTCCACCAACTCCTTTCTCCTTAGCAACTAAATGTCCCACTATGTTCAAAAAAAGGGATGTTGCAAGCTGTAAAACCATGAAGCTAAAAACCTCTGTGAAGCTGAGGGGAACTGCAGAGTTGAGTGATAATTCTCTGTTTGTCACTACGAGCGACTGCTTTCATGTTACACATTTGATCTATTGTTAACATAGAAATATTGATTAGTACAGCTTTAAATATCTAAGATTTTTTTCATAATTTACTTATATTTATTTATTTATTTTATCATTACTTCTATATTTTTTGTAGCTTTCTTTGACTACTATTACTATTACTTTAGTTTAGTATGCTTTTTCTTGCTTATTTCACATCTGCTGTAATAAACTAAATGTTATTTGCAAGCAGGAAAGATACTAATCATTAAACAAATCAGCTTCCTACAAAGCACATTATCTGACTGTATAAAATCAGTAAAGAATAACAGCTTAGGTTTTATGGCTTTATTTTCAGGTTAATACTGCATAAACAAATGCTAGAAAAAAGTTTTCCTGAAGGAGTTTATAAACATAAAAATAGCAGGGAACTATGGCAACTAGAGATCTCTGGTTCCTTTATGCCAATTAAGAGTCAATATCCTCAAGCAGTCCGATTTCTAAGCTGAAATTGAGGAACTGTGGGTAATATGAGTACATGATGGCTCTAAATGAACTTCGATTTGAGTTAAAACCTCACCCCCTGACCTCCTGAATGTTTATTGAGGAAATATGATTAAAGAGAAAAAAAAACAAACTTGTGGACCTCTCCTACTGGGTGCCATAGCAATGCCACCATGACACCCAAACAAGATTAGTTGCTAACACCCACTCCCCTGCTGTTACCATAGTAGCACTGTTGAAACAGCGACCCACAAGCTATAAAAAGACAAACTTAACTTCAAGAAAGCAAGAAGTGAAATAGAAAAGAAAAGTAATTAAAATAAGGAGAAGGGGAGGACACACAGAAGAAACGTTACCAACTCATCTTTTGTTGGTATTTAACATATTTGATTTGACTAAAGCACGTTTTAGAGAAAGAACAAGAAAAGTAGAGATACAGGAAAGAGCTGAGGAGGACTATTAAAAAGGCTAACAGGGTTATTAATCAGGACGGATGAGAACAAAATTCATTTCTCTTTTTCTTCCTTCACCGTTGAAACCTCAGCGGATCTGTCCTCACCTTGTCTCTTTTCAACCTCTGCATTCTCCTTTTTTTTCCTATCACTTCTTCTCTCTGACTCAATGAAACTCAACCTCCACCACTTTCTTCATCGAGCTGAAAGGAACATCTGGCTTTGTGTGCAGCCTCTTTCTTTAGCTCCCTCTTTCACTGTCTATTCTTCTTTCTCTCTCTCTCTCACTACAGTAGCTTGTTTTCTAACTATCATGTATAACTTTCAGGCTTCAACTGGGGGTGTGATATATCATATTGTCATATTTATATGGTATTATGTACAGCATAAAAAGGAAAAAAAAACATATGTGTAAAAGTAAATATATTGTCACTGCTGGCTCTGCTGTGGAGGACTCTTTCAAGAACGGAACGGCGTGTGGAAATGCTAACATTACTTTCATAAATAAAGAGCAGAAGCACAACATGACACGCCAAACGCCGTCATATAGCAACATTAACACTGGCCGTGTCAGGATCGGATTTGGCTCAGATGACAAAGACTTATTCATCATGACATTGTGTGTTCACATTGGGCTCATTCATCAGAGCAACATATCGCAATGTCATGGAAAAAAAAAAGTGTTTTAGCTTGGCAGGATTATTAGGAAACTTCTAAGGAAATACATTGGCTAATCACAAAAATTCTAATCATAAAACGGTGAAATGTTTCTTAATCTGCCTATTATGATAAGGGCTTTTACTCCCCATGAGTGAAGCAATACAGCACAAACCCACACACAAACAGACAAGGATGCAGCATGGATGGATGTAGGACACAGTCAGGGGTAGAGAGTTCGAAAGAGTATCGTGATATGTCCGTAAGACGTGAGGAGGCGATGGGGGGGGGGGGGGGGGGGATGCAAAAAGAGGAAGAGCTGAGTGAATCTGCGGAGCATCGCATTAGTTCAGGCAGAGCGCTGGAGTCACACACGCCATCAGCTGATCGCTATCAGCTGACTCGGTTTATATAATCTGACAAGCTCGCTCGCTCTCTCACTCTCCTCTGATCATTCATGCCACTGCTGCTGTGACTGGTTATGCTAATTTATTCCTCCAGCACCCCCTAGCATCATCCTGTTATGATTCCTTACTAAACATAACTTGTGATAGCATCTTCTTGCCCTGTGCATTATGTATACTCCGCAGCTCAGTGATACTGTATGTGTCTGCTGGGCTCTGGTCTGTATTTCCTGCAAGAAAGAAACCTTAGCAACAAATATAACAGTGTAATCATTTTCCTTTTGCAACAAATGGTGCATTCTCCCATGGTGTACTGTAAGTGCTCTGACTGAAGTATTTCTACCTTTCCACTGTCCTGTAATAACAAACATGCCATCTTTCCTCACCTCTTCTCTTCCTTCTTCACTATTGTAACCAATCAAAATATAGAAGCATCTAAGTTTTCACTCACTGCGGCGACCGAGAGGGACAATATGTTCTGTTTCGAGCAGTTTGTGCGCGCTGTATGTTTTTCTTAGATCAAAGACGAAACAAAACGCACACACCACCTACACTCTCCCTTTCAGCTCAGTGGGGAACACAATGGATGCGGCTTGTGGCCCTGTTTCATACTGTACAGACATGGTCATCATTAACCACATGAAAGACACACACACACACACACACACACAGACACATTCGTAAAATCTCAGACATAACTCACTATCTCAGACCACACAGAAATCCAACACCCACACTCACCGGTCCATACGACATAATTAAGGGAAACTGTTTGTATGTGTGTGGTGTGTGTGTGTGTGTGTGTGTGTGACTGTGTATATATGTTGGAGAAAGTGAAGTGAAAATGGGGGAAAACAGGAAAGCAAGGTAAAGTGACAACCGGAAAAGTAGAACAATGGAAAGGAAAAGAAAAGAGAGAAAAGATGTGAGCAGAAAGTAGCGCAAACTGTACCTGCTGAAACTTTTAAAAAAAGCTTTTCAAAAAAAGGACTTTTGTCTCTTTACAAACTTTCAGAAAACATGTGGAACATCACAGCTTTTGTATTGACCTGCACATCAAACTGTGTTAAAACAGTGGGACCAGCAGAAAGCTTCGGCACACTGTCGTCCTGTGGTGATCAGTTTGATGTGGCTCTGATGTGATTTTTTTTGACTGTAGTAGTGGTACAGGGGCAGAGTTTGGTGCTGACTGGGGTCTTTGTGAAAAAAAAACAACAACAAAAAAAAAAACGTTCAGCTGATCTGTACTTTTACTGATTCAGCTTGTGGTACAGCAGGACAGTGTGTGTAAGTGCTTGTGTGTGTTTGGGTGTGTGCATGTTTCTGTGGGTCTGAGCACTTGGTTGTTTTTTTGTTTTTTTTTATGTGCACGTCAATAGTTGCTTGGAAAATTTCCAACCTTTCTTTTTTTGCCTTTCATAACGCATACCTATGTATGTGTGTGTGCACGGGTGTCAGCCTTTTCACCACGATCATCACTTTACCCTCACCTTAATTCAAAAGTCCTTAGTAAGGTAACTCTGAACTGACTTGTCTTATAATGCTCTTGGACTGCTACTCTACGCACTCTGCTGCATCCTGAGGTGTCATACTCGGGGGGGGGGGGGGGGGGGGGGAACAAGCTGAGGGAGGGCCCCTTAAGAATAAAAACACTTTTTGTGGAGTGTTTATTTCATAAATTTCTGGCTCTGGTTTTGAAACAGGGCTCGGGGGAAAAAAACTACAAACTGGAAACAAACAAAAACCTGCTCAAAAGTGGGACAAAACAATTGTTGTCTTATCTGAGACCACCCACAGAAAAAAGGGATGTGTACACATGTTTATAACCACATTTGTTTATAGACAAATTGTCCCTATCAGAGAACTACAGTTGAAACTATGGGTGTGGTGGAGGTGTTAAAAACAACAGAATACCACCCAAAAATTTAAATTTACAGATCTAATGATGGTGTTTACGGCATAATGTGGTGCATGGATGTAACGGTCATGTGGTGGGACTTGAGCTGTGCATAGGGCTCATAATAGTAAGCTACAAACCAGACTCAACCACTTTTATACATTCACTCCAGAGCGTTCTTCTTACTTAAAAACAACTGCTTGGTGAGACTGAGATAGAAGGAACACAGTGAGAAAGGAAAGAAAACAGGGAAAGTTGGACGTGAGGATGACAAACGGAAAAAATGAACGCGGCAACAAAAGTAATGGTGTGTAATAGTGAATAATTACACTTTCTCTGTCTTTAAAACCATTTTATAACTGTGTTAAACCAAGTGTATTTTGAGCTCCTGATGCAACAGCTTTTTAGTGAACACCCTCCTGGTATGGTTCATATTATCATCAGTTAATTCAATTACGTACAAAAGTGTAGAAGTGTGGATATCAGTCAAAAGGAAGGACAGGAAAGAAAGGACAAGAAAAACTAAAAGTACTCATCCTTGAATTCTCGAGCAATGATACACCTACACAGGTTCAACATGCGATAATGATTCATTTCATGTCGCCGCAATTAACTTTAATGTGACACATGATGCTGCATGCAGCCCGGGAGTCTAAATGAAGTAAGAAAGCACTGCTTAGGGAGAGATGGGAGAGAGAGAGAGAAAGAGGGATGGAGGGAAAGACGGGTAATAAAATTAGTCTAGTTTTCTCATGAGCTCTTTCCGTCTCCTCGCTGTCATTTTACCCTTGCTGTCACTTACCCCACAATGTGTCCCTGCTGTATGTGCGTGTGTGTGTGTGTGTGTATTTGTGAGTATGGTGCTGAGAGTGTGTGATGAGCCATGAATGATAATGGATATCGGACCGTCAGACACATACAAACACACACAGTTGGGCCAGACAGCAGTATATCACACAGATAGTCTGGATACAAGGACACGCTCTGCTTTTCTCTCTCTTCTTCTCTCTCACTCTTCTTCTCTCTCACTCTCTCACTCACTCTCTTACTGTGTCTTTCAGTCTCTCTTCACATACAGTATTCTGCCTCTCTAAATCACACACACTTTTTTTTTTTCTTGTGTGTGTGTGTGTGTGTGTGTTTTAGCCGTCTCCATTATAACTTTCTTTGCAAACTTTCTCTGCATGCGATGCCTTTGGATTTGCTTTTTGTGCGTTCGTGTATGTGTGTGTGTGTGTGTGTGTTATACGTCAGCACCAGTGACTTGTTAAAAGCTGTTTTTGCACGCCAACGTTTTTGATTGAATCATTTAGATTGGCTCAGCTTTGGACCCCTTGTGTGCAGTGTGTGTGTGTGTGTGTGTGCGTGCATGTACGTGTGTATGTGTGTGAGAGTTGGCCTCTCATTAACTTTCCACCCAGTGTTGTGATGTAAACCCCCGCTGAGTCTGGCATGTTGACCAGCTCTTGCAATCCATCCCTCCATCATTATCACGCTTTGTTTCCTCTGCTTGACTTTTCTCTGCTTTTTCTTTACTGCCTGCAAGAAGAAGTATTTCTAATTTTCAAATACAGTATGGATGTTTTCCTTTTCCCTGAACAAACAACATAATTCTTACATTTAAAGAGTAACAAATTAAGCACTTTTGGGCTGATTGTGGTGCTACTTAGGGTTACTGGCACAGAAGATGTTTCTTTTGTTTAATTATCCAGAAGAGTAAGAGTTATTTCACCTTTATATGTGTTTGGCGCAAGCATCTTTAATGGAAAATGTGTGTAGTCAACAAGAAAACAGCATGACAGCAGAAATTAAACAGCAGCAAATTCTTACACCTTCATGTTTATTTTATTCTGCTGTAGTAGTGTGTAGCACTTATATTTTGACAAGGTTTGAGAAGGTTTCATGCTGTTGGCACTTACATAGCAAATGATCTCGAGTTTGACACAGTGATGATGAGTCACTGCTGTGGACTGCTGGGATAAGCCTCCCATTGGCTGATTATTACATACTGCTTCCTCTCTCCTCCACCCTCTGTTGCCATTGTTAAAGTCTCAGTCTCTATCGGCGACAGCAGAGGCGAGCGGTCAGGCGAGCGGGCTGTTCTTATGATGGAGAACGTTGACAAAAAAATTCATATTGTGCATAAAACGGGCCATATGAAGAATGTCCTCAATAATGTTTTCCTCCCAGCATTATATTTAGCAGGAGAATACAACAGTTTAAGCCTGCTATAGATTACTCTCATTCTAGTTTGAGGAACAGAACAATTTTTCGTCTACAAGTGAATGAGACCTTTCTCCTGCACTGACAAAGCATGCAGTGGATGCGATGCAACACTACATGATCCCCAATTCATCTCGTAGTTGTGTTTGCGTCCATGATACGAAATGAGCACAAATGTGTGTGTGTGATAAGTTGCTGAGGATGGTCTATCAACATTAAAATAAGTCATATAAAGTCAGAGGTTCCACCGGTATTTACACTCAAAACCCAACCTTCCTGTCATGGTGCTACTGTGTTATTATATTTGTGTGTGTGAATGCAATTAAACTATACTTTAAGATATTTTGAAGCTAGTAGAGCATGTACCATTATGTCAAGTAAAAAATTCCCTTAAATACTGTGATTAAAATGTGATTATGACACAGTTGAGATTAATCCCACTATGAGCATTATCAACATAACACAATCAAAGTTTGTTTCACTGTACCTGCATCAGTGTGTCAATCATATTATGATAAGATCGCTGGTGTACATGTAAACCTAGCCAATTACTTGTTTGCCTTCTTCCCAACCAACACTTTGGAGCACTGCTAGTCACCATGGCAACCTCAACCTCTTCCCTCTATAGGAAGCACATCTGTAAGGCAAAGAGTCCTAATGGTTTGCTGGAGGGTTATGTCACAAGGTTGACCAGACACAGAGATATGCCTCCCGAGAGAAGACAATCTGTACCCGCCTGGACACAAAAACATACGGATATAAAGCAGATAGGCCGAATAAACACACGCAAACATGCAAATGTGGACAGATAAGACAGATTCAGAAGCACACACACACACACACCTGTCCTTCAGTCTGTGTCCCTATGTGAGGACAAACCAATGACAAGAGAGGGAAAACAACAACAATTCAAAGTAAAACAAGGGTGGAATGAATAGAGGATGTATGGAAGGTGGTAAGAGAGGAAAGGAAGCAAAAAGGGACGGAACGATCTATGATTGGCTATAATACAATTATATTAGATTGCTTCTTATAGCATGACATCAAACATTTGCAATATCCATTAACTTCCCCATAAATATTTGCATCTGCTATAAGTATCCATCTAAAAATGAATGCTAGCATTTGTAATTAGGCCTAATTGTATTTAAATATTAGCATGTGATATACTTAGCAAGCTCTCAGAGTAATCAGCATTCAAAGATCATTACCTCTCTCTGTCTTTCTGTCTTTTACTGACCCTCTATTGGTCCATAATCCAAGACCTTCCCTATAAATCTTGTTTTCATCCTTCGCTCTTGCAGTATTTTTTCATCCCTCCATACCTTTCTCTGTCCTTGTACTGTATTCTATGCTACAGCTATTTATTTATCACTCTGACTGTCTTCCTACCTTCCTCTCATTTATGTTTGCTCATTCAATTTTTCATTCCCATAATTGCATATTTACCTTTCCTTTGCGTTTCCAAATCACTATCATCTTCTGTGCCTCTGTGTGTCTATCACTCCATCTACCAAACATATTCACCTATGTAAGTACACACCTTCCCTCCCTCCCTCTTTCCCTCCAGAGCATGCCCATTAGTTCTGCTTGCTTGGTGTTCGATGGAGCCTGTCCCCCACACTGGTCCCCTCGGAGACCCCGCTGGAGCCGCCATGGAACCTCTGATTCATCAACCTCCCTGCAGCTGGCAGGAATTTGTCCCAAGGGGCACGGTCCCTGCTTGGCGCCCGGAGCCAAGATGGCTGATGGGGCAGGAGACGAAAGGAGAGGGGAGAAAGGCAATTGGCAGGTAGGAGCCTTTATAGATAAAAGGAGAAAAAAAGGGTTGTACAAAGAGGTGGAGGATGGAAGAGAAGGGAGGTTTGTGTGTGTGTGTGTGTGTGTGTGTGTGTGGTACTTTGCTTTAGAATAACAGTGAACACCTGTGGCTGTGGCTTTTGTCAAAAAAGTATCTTTTTTTCCTGTCCTCCATTTCTAACACAAACCCTTTAGCAGTGCTCTGTTATCATGTGGCCATCTCCTGCATGTTTGTGTGTGTACTGTATGTGTGTGTCAGAGAGAGAGAGAGAGAGAGGGAGGCAAGCATGGAGCTAAAAGGAGATTTCATGGTACTAAGCTGATACACTAAAAGCACAGTAAAGGGCACTGGGGTTAATAAGCATTCAACAAATGGATTTTATAGGGCTACATGTAATCCTCCAACATACCTACACACTCGAACACACTCACAGACACACACATGCACACTCATACACGGCAGGCTCTTTCTCACAATAACTTATCTAGTTTAAACAACATTGCGACTCTAAAAGAACGGGAGAGAAAAAGGAGGTGATGAAGAGAAGGAGAGGAAGATTAACGAGGAGGAAAAAGGGGGGTTAGCGTATGCAAGCCTGCAGTAAAATGGGACGACTGTGACAGCTGAATTTATAGATTCCTTAGCCCGAAGCTAACTCTTTGAATGCAGATTTGCTTGAAATGTTTGCTCCTAAAATACTGACATTGGCACCGAATCCGAAATCTTGTATCTGGGCAGACTGTCAACACAGCAAAAACATCCTGTGCAACAACCTCCCTCTGCTTTATAGCCATGATGTTTCACACTAGGCCCGCAGGAGCTGCCCGGCGTAACCACAGTCCTCTATCGTTGGCCTCCGAGCAACTCCCCTGAAGCAGCTGAGGTTAAGTGCCTTGCTCAAGAGCCACTTGACAGCAGTTACGGAGCCAGCAGTGAGTGCTGTTCATTCAGGTTCCTAGCCTGGTTTTCCCTGCTGGTCTGGGCACCCAATGCAGTCTACTTCTTTAACAGTCTGGCTGTCACCACCTTGACTTATCTCCATAAAGCTTGGTGTTACTTCCAGGAAGGAAACTCTTTTAGTGCCTAGTCTGACAGTCCTTTTACAGGTGCAGTCTCCTTCCTGAGGAAATTCACCTTTCATCAAACATTGGGCACTATACTAGGGATGCAACTAATGACTGATGACTTAATTGAGCAATCATTTACTCTATAAAATACCATCTGAACAATCACAATTCCCCAGAGCCCAAGAAGACATCCCAAATTTGCTTTTATGTAATCAACAATTCAAAACAGATATTTGATTTACAGTAGTATAAAAATGGGAAAAGCAGTTAATCTTCATATTTGAGAACCTAACTAGTGAATGTTTGGTATTTTTGCTTGATTTATGACTTTAACAATCAATCAAATGACCAAAGTGTCACTGATTAAATTGTAAACTTAAGTTGACCGATCAACTAATCAGTAATCAGTAAGTAAAGAGTTGTGTGTATCGTAAAACTGCGTACCTGGATGCAAACATATGGTAAATCCCTCACTGTTCACATAATTACTAAAACACACAGAGACACACACTAATCTTTACTCTCTGTGTGCTATTTTTCTATAGGACTGGGCTGTGTGCTACTGCATTGATGAGTCATTGATGACACACACACACGCACAGTAAAGATCATTAAGTCTTCTTCTCCCTGTTGTAAATGTGTGAGTGATTTGCGATTAGTGTATTGGAAAGCTCCTACTGTGTCATCTGCCAAAGAGACTCACACAAATACACACACACACATACATACATGCATGGACATATACACACACATGCATATATATACCCACACAGGCAATAAATACACTCACACATTTACATCCACAATTACAAAGACACACAAACACAGAGAAGCGAGCGCTGGGGCCGGAGAATTTGCTGGGGTCTGTTTCAGGCTAGCGGCTCGGGCTAACAATGAGTAGCAAGACCTGTGGGACACAAATGTGTGCTCGCACACACACAAACACACATGCACTCTCCTCTCTCTTTCTCCCTCTCCCCCTATGGGAAGGGACACACAGTACATTCTGGGCCGTTGTTCAAAGCTTAGCAGGATTAGCCGCATGATCTTGCCACTTTTTTTAAAATACATATTTTTCATATTTTTAGCGGGTTTTGGCTCATTGAATCCGCTTTAGAGGAGAGTACTTCAGAGTAAATAGACAGATTTCATCTCTGTGTTGCAAGCAGTCAGATCCTGTAAATCCAACACTATGTAGCCAAAAATATATAGACACCCTTGTCCACTGTGTACTCAGGCTATATTTGATGGTTTTAATGCTATAGGGCCTTTCCTCTTTCCATAATTCAGTTTGGGATGAATTGGATCAACAACTGTGAGCCAAGCCTTATCGCCAAACATCAGAGCCTGACCTTGCTAATGCTTTTGTGGCTAAATGGGAGCAAATCCCTGCAGCCAGGTTCCCAAAATCTTATGGAAGAAGAATGGAAGCTGTTATTGCAACATACTGATACCCATGGTTTTGGAATAAGATGCTAACTATCACATGTGGGTGCAAAGTCTGGGTGTCCACATACTTGTGGGTATGCAGTATATAATCTCAACTAATATTTATCTATCGGTTCCATTGACTGAAATTGTGTGAATCTTATTTTGTCTGAGTGTTTCTGTATTTTCTGAACACATCGGCGTCTTGCAGACAGACAGAAACCACAAGAACATGTTGCTAGTGTAATAAAGTCATGTAATGACACTGAGCTCATTCTATCTCATTTTAAATAGCCTCCTTGGAGAAGGTTGACTTTGCCTTTTAAAAACCGGTGTTGGTGATTTGTGAGTCTCCCGTGAATTCTCAGGGCTTGGTTTCAGTGAAGCAAGCAGTAGCAAAATGTCTCTGCCTTGTTTTATTTCACATTTTGTCCACTTTGTCATTTTTTTCCCCTTGCTGTATTCTCCTGTTAGTCTCTCTTTCTCTTTTACATCTTGAAGCTATCAGTATCTTGGCAGAGAGACAACAGAGAGGCAACACAGCACGTGGAGAGAACATACCCACAATTCCACTGCTGTGTCCAACACACACACACACACACACACACACACACACATATACACTAATGTACACGTGTCTATAATTCCATTGTGTTAACTAGCTGGCAGAAAGCCTTCTTCAGTGTTGCCAAGGCAACAACTTTGTAAATTTAGAGACATTGTGGTGCATTGTGTGTATGTGTTTGTGAGAAGATATTTTATGAAAACAATATTAAAAACATATGAAAATGCAACAGACACTACCACACTTGACACTGTGATTGAATGACTTTTATTGTCCTCCCTCTTTCTGCTTCTGACAGCTCTGTGGCTTCTCACTTGATCATTTAAATGTCTGTTTAAATGACAAATGCATACATGAATGATGATGTGCGGTTAAAGTCATAATCTTCAGATCACTTCAAATACAAATCTCTGCTCCCAGTCTGTTGTTGTAATATTTATATGTTTTGTTGATGCTGATGAGTTTTCATAGGTGTGGTTAGAGTTATAGCTCCTTTGTGTGTTAAGCGATGGTGGCTATTACTGCTTATGTTAATTATTCAGTTCAACTTAGATAGCAAACTGAATATGTATGAGGTGCATCACCTCAATTGCAGCAGAGGATTTTTCTATGAAAATACTTGTAAGCCAAAAAGGTGCATTTGCATTTATTTAAATAGTGGACTATTATTATACAGAACATTTTACAGTTAAATATCTATATATTTGTCTGTAGACTTATGTACTGATTAAATTAAGAGAAAGAGTGACTGACGACTGGAGAAAGATTTACAAAGAAAGAGAGGAATAAAGGAAGAGGCATGAAATATGAAGCGTATCTGTGTTTATGGTTTTCCTGCCATGTAAGAGGGTGCACATGCAGACACTATATGTGTGTGATTCACTGATTGTGTTTATGAAAGTATGGATGACCCGAGTTCACATACTGTGAACTCGGGTCATCCATACTGTCCATATGGTCGGGCAAAAAAGGCAGCATTTATGGTTTAAACCTTGAGATTCTTTTGATCTGATCTTCTTTTCTTCAAGAAGTAAATAACGGTGTTAAAGAAATGCTCTATTGACAAGGTTTAGACACACACACACACACACTCTCCAAACCAGGAATTCAATTTCATTTTGTTCTGTCAATTCCATGTCCATCTCTCTTTTTCACTCTTTCTCTCTCTCTCTCTCAAACACACACACACACACACACACACTCACACACAAAGAATATATTTTGATTTATCAGGTCTACAGAAGGCTGTGACAAGTAGGGATGCTTCAGGCTATTACGCTGAATACTCAGTAAAAACGCAAACACTTGACAATGTGTATAGATATCCTACACGTGATGTCAGTAAATTGCATAAACAGTGCTCTGCAGAATGTCTTCCCCTGAAGGAACCACAGTGTGTCGGAGCCAGCGCTGGAAGGGGGAGCGTTCTCAGGTTGCTCTCTCTCAGCCTCCAGGAATCATGGATGTATTAAGAGAGTTGGATACATCTCCTCCACTTAAGACTTGCTGCCAATTTATTCCAGTGGTCACTCACGGTATTGGAACAGAAAAATCCCCTGCGGCCCAAAAAGCATTTTTCCTGCAGACCACCATTATTGAAGAGACATCTGTAGAACAGTTGACAGGACGCTGACCGCAAAACAAGATTAATTACTACTCTCTGTATTATGAATTTTTAAACCATGAAGGTTTTATGTTTGTAAAGCTTTCACAAAGTCTAGGAAAGCTATTTTTATGTAAAGTTAATGGGAGCGGATGAGGCCAGAGGGAGAAACACTAATATGCATGTACAGTGGGCCACACAATGCAGAATCTAGAAAACTTTTTGGCTTATGTGCTCAGTGAGCAATTTTCATTCAAGTGAAGGTGAGCCATTTTTGAGTCAGTATCCCAGTCTTATTATTATATGACCTGGATACCGGACAACAAGAAGAGAAATTCACTGTGTGTGCTTGTGTGTGTGTGTGTGTTTGAGTGCCCTGTCCTGCCCTGCCCAGCTGTCTTCCTCCTAATCTCATTTGCATGTACAGGCTACTAGAAAACCATGTGTTTGTACTCAAAGTGAAGACTGTTAGCATTGTTCTAATATTTTTTTTTTATCCTTTTCTTGTCACTGAGCGAGGGGAGAAAAAAAAGAGGCAGAGGAAAAATGTTGAGAAAGGAAAGAAAGTAGGGGAAGAATGATGAAAGAGAAAGGGAAAAGCGTCACTAATGTTTCCTGTTAAAATATTCAGACTTCTGCCGCATGATGCGTCACCCTGTCCCACACATACATGTACGCTCGCACACTCGCACATGTACACACAGAGATAGAGCCGTCCCTAGCCCCTCCATCCAGATCCCCCGTCTGAGGAGAACGCAGGAACCGGCGGCTATATTTTAACATGTTGAACTTCCTGTTCACACAATTTTCTGACTCATGATTGGTTAATAATTTAGGAAAGGGAATAGGAAGGGAAATTCAGTGTACAGCATACAAAGTGCTTTGTTAAAACTGAGAATGTAACAGACCCTCTCTACAGCAGTATTCGTCAAGAAGACCAGGAGAGGAGACTTAACACGCATTTACATACATTCCTGATCTGGACAGACTTTTCAGACTAGAAAATAAGAAGGACAGAACAAGAGGGGAACTGATCAACAAACTTCAGGACAAGGATAAGAAACAATAAATAATGGAAATACGCTGACTAAGATTAGGGAGAAAGACACGGAAAGAAAGGGACAAACAAACAAACAAAGACAGAATAAACGGACAAAAAAACAAAGAAAAAGAATCGCAAGCTCTTGCGTGCCAGCTGCTGCCTAACTTTCACCTCCCTGTCATCCCTCCATCCCTTCCAACCTTAGACTCAGCATATAAAACATTAACAGCATGTAGTTAGCTCAGGAACACAAGACAGGTAGACAAGAGGAAGGGAGAAGAAAGGGAGGAGAGGAGAGTAGAGTAGAGTAGAGTAGAGCAGAGTAGAGTAAAGGAGAGGAGAGGAGAGGAGAGGAGAGGAGAGGAGAGGAGAGGAGAGGAGAGGAGAGGAGAAGAGAGGAGAGGAGGTTCAGTCACTCACCACTTGACAGATAAAACCTAGACAGAGACATGTGTAACTTGTTGAGTGCAACACTCAACTGTGATCAGTGCGTTCAGTCCGTCCAAGCAGCAAACATCACAGCTGAGTAGTGAAGCTTTTGCAGTGTCTTAATTAGCATTTTCTCAATTAACAGCTAGATGGTGGCAAAAAAAAGACAAAAGGAAACTGCTTGTGGAATAGTGTCTCAGTAGCTAAATATACTATCTATTTATTTTTGGATCATGTAGCAGTTTTGAAAAAATATTGTTGATTAAGGGTATTATTTTCAAAAGACAAGCACATCATTTTAATGTGTGTTCACCTTTAAGGACAGGTCTCTTTGGTTACCTAGGCGCCCTGTTGCCAAAATTAATATTTTTTGGCTCTGCACAACTTGGCAAGATGGTAGCAAACCCAATTCCAGACTTTCAAGGTCTTCCTTCAGAAATGTATGAGTGACTTCACAAAGTCAAACTCGTGTTCTCATGCAGGAGATATCTCATAACTCATCTACAGTGCAATATAGAGTTTGCATCAAAAAGGGTGAAACAATGTGAAGGTTCAGACTGACGGCATTTATCCTCTCGCTGAAACCCTGACAGGTACAAAATACTATCTTTAGCTCACTCACTCCACTTCTGTCTGTTTTTCTTTCCATATTGGCCCAATGAAAAGAACTGCTGCTTTAACACATTACTATTCCTCACACATGTGCGTGCGGACACACACACACACGCACGCACACACACACACACACACACTCACGCTCTTGTCCGGCCTCTGGTGTAAACCAACTAACCACAGAGTTTTCAGGATTCTGATTGGATGCTGTACTCCTCCACCCACCAATCCTGTGAAATCAGTATATTGCTGTGGTGCAGTATTGATTTTCAATGGCTAGTCATCAAACACACACACACACATATACACATATACACATACACACACATACTAGTTTGTTAGGTAGATGTTACAAGCACAGACATGCACACACACACAATCAAATGCAGTTGCATATGATATAATGAATTTAACTCAAAAATACCTGTAGATAATTCAATTTAATTACAAATCATTAAATAATTAATAATACATATTGGCGTAAAATGAAGCTGGAGGAATTATGACCCAGAGACGCAGTGACAAAATTCATTCTCATTCATCATACTCATCTGATGTAAAGAGCTTACTGAAAATCCTTCTCTCCGCTTGGGCTTTCTGTTTGGCTCATTCATTTCATCTGTCTTCCTTCCTCCTCACACCCAATATCCAGAACACACACACACACACACACACACACACACACACACACACACACACAATCACACAAACTTACCACTTTTCAAAGGTTTTGGAGACATTTTAATACCATAAAAAGAGCAAAACTGCACATCATATACTCTGCTGTAAACATACATAAACATGCACATGCACATGCACACACACACACACACACTGCAGTTGTGACGGTGTCCCTCCAGAGACGGTGTGTGTCCAATCCTCCCCCTCTATCTAGGTCAGCCTCATACAAAACTCTGCGCACCTCTCCCTCTCTCCCCACACTTCTCCCTTTCTTCTCCCTGTCCCAACATCTGTCTAAATTCTGGCCTCCTCTCATTCTCCCTACATTTACTCTTCCCTCTCTGTGCTCTGTGCTAGTGTGCATGTTGTGTGTGTGTGTGTGTGTGTGTGTGTGAGAGAGAGAGAGAGAGAGAGAGAGAGAGAGAGAGAGAGAGAGAAAGAGAGAGATGACTGAGAAAGCCGACCAACAGTTTGATCAGAGTTTCATTTATCCTGTTGCCAAGGGATGAGGTTACATTTTTGGGAAAGGAAAAGTAACCTTGAGTATAAATGTGTCAGTAAAATTTCCCGATATTCGGTCATACTCCTGCATAGCTGTAAATCACATTAACATGATTTTGCCGAAGCCAACCAAAGATAATTTCTGGAAACATTTCGAAATATAAAGTCTTGCTGATTGAAGGACAGTCCGTACAGTACTGCACCAAAAAATGAGTCTCATTCCGCAACGAAACGTCCACCTTTTGAAAAAATTCACACCCACACTTACAAATTATTGCTGGCAATGAAAATGAGCTGCATTGTGGGTTTCTAGTTGACTTATGAGTCATCTCTTATCCTTTGTTTACAAAGTTTTACTTTAAAAATGTGATGTTTTTGAGGATCTGAGATCATCTGTGGTTTGGGGAAAAAATGCACCAATGAATTTCAGGCGCTTTAATCTGTCCCCTCAAAAGTAGAGCTTCTTGTAGAAATAGATTTGTACAAAAACATTAAGTGTAGCTGACAGAAGATGTGTACGTACTCTATGACAAATGACATAAAATAAGTCTGTTTTGTCAGACAGTTAGTGTGGACAGACACAAAGTAAAATCTTGTCTGCTGGAATAGTTTTTATGCCCTGTAGGCAAAACAGAGGGAAGTCAAGGGGAGTGACAGTAAATAGAAGCTGATGGAACAACTGGTCACACACACAGTCAATATACACACACAGTTGAGTGCACATACAGCAGGTTCAGATAAGCAGGAAGCAGTCACACAGATTTAGAAGCACTCCTGAGCTAAATGTGATATCTTCAATGAGCTGACAGTTGCATCAGTGTAATATACTGTGTCTCTTGTATGTGTATATGGATGTGTGTGTGTGTGCTTGTGCAGGTTCTATATGCTCTATGTGGACATTTTTCACACGCTTCCTCTTACTTATGCAGATACGTACACCGAGCAGGTTAGTCATCATCATGATAGATTTTTCAATCAATCCACAGTCCAATTATGGCTGCATTTCCATAGAGATAATTAATAGTTAACATAGATCGGGTACATAAAAACTGATAAATTCTACTGTATATCTAGGAAACCCTGCCTGTGCATATTAGTGTGTTTGTGTGGACGGTAAAAGATTGTGTATGTGTTTCTTATTGTAACTGTCAGGATGATGGTTCACGTCGCTCTGTGACTGAGAGAGAGGAGTTCAAAGGTGAGGGTCCGACATAGACTGAAGTTAACCGCTGAGATGAATCATTCAGTTCGGCAGACCACACAGACACACACTGCCATGTTGCCTGCCACAATCTGAAGCCAGTGAAAGAAAGAGAAAAAGAAATTACCTTGTAGTCTATCCCTGAAATGTTCAGGAACATTTCCTGCGTGGGGTCATGTGTGAATGGGAGCAGGGATTGATATTCAGGGAACTCTGTACTGCCAATTTCCCACCTCAAGACCTAGTAACATTTCAGGGAAAATGCCAGTATGGTTGTGTTGTGAATGAAAGCAGTAACATTGCAAGGGAAGGGCACGTAAAGGGTTAAGTCCATCTGACAAAAGCCGCTTTCACGTGGAGCAAGTGAGCCAATCACAAGACTTTGCTGAATAGAGGAGACATTGCTATTTTTTGTGTTGTGTTTAAATGTTTTAAATAAAATGTTCGCACTCTTTTGTAAATGTTTATTCACCTAACTAATTGTATTGCTTTCATAAAGCCATATCAATTATTCAAAGCTGAATGCATAATGAAATCAAACCTGCAGTGCATTCGAGTATTGTGTTTCAAATTAGCTCATTTTACTCGTTAGCGTTTGTCAGCTGTGTTTAAGCTCAAATCGGTCACTCACGTTAGGTTACACTTTATTCAGCTCTAGTTCTCTGTGTGGCTCACAAGTTGGGGATGGCCGGCTAAAGCTTGGAGAAGAGAGCTCACCGGCATATAGTGACCTGTTGAAATGGTGGAAAATGAAGGAGTAAAAGCTCTTTGCTCCACAACTGCTGTGGAGTGGTCTTTGAGCAAGGCACTTAACCACCGACTGTTACGGCGCTGTAGCTCAGTGGCCACAGGGATGACAGTGAAGCAGTGTTTTGAAGGAGTAAAGGTTAAAAATAAGTCCTCCTTTGACAAATAACATTTTTTATCAGATTCTTCACTCAACAAGGATCCTGCTTCCATGGTACAGTGAGCATATTTCAATTAAAGAGTGGGTTTTCACCAAAGGGCTGTATCATTTCTATCAGACACATTGAACAACCATCATGATGAAACCACTAGAGAGCGAGCGGAGAGGACTGTTTGGCTAGCAGCCTAGACAGATGGACTATAACACCAGGCTAAGGCAACAACAAGGCCTACAGGATAGTACAGGCCAAACACACACACATAACACACACATGCAATGCATAGACCGCAGGGAGATGGCCAATCATACCAGTCTCTGTGCCAAGGTCAATGACACACTGAGAAAGAAAGAAACAGGCTTTGTGTGTGTATTTGTGTGTGTGTGTGTGTGTGTGATGGTTCCCTACTCATATGTACTGTGAAAGTACACAAATTTAAGAAATATATGTTCTATGAGTATTTCTTTGGCCATACCATATGATCACCAGAATCTTTCTTCTCTACTCCATTAAACTCATCACATGAACATATTAAAATCTCTTAAATACGACCGTTATGACCATTTCTAACCCATTCTTCCTAATGTTTTCCATAAACCGCAATATTCTCGTCGTCTACTCTCGAGCGTTTAACAAACCCCCACGTCTGGCTAAGAAGCAGGTAAATGAGAGCAAGCCACTGAGACGTGTTGAGAGTTTGACTCATTACCGTTGAAGGAGAGAGCCCTCTGTGTCTGTAGCTAGCATGTCATTAGGACTTGTTGAGGTAATTCCTCTCCAATTAGCCTCTCTGTGATATGAGGACCAGTTAAGGAGGCAGCAGTGGAAGACGAGGCCACTCAGAGCCGAAGCCTCCCTCACTCGCAAACCTCACCTGATGCCTCTTAAACAGTTCAACTGGCAACTGTTATTATTGATACAACTGCTACTACCTGGGGCGTAATTTACGCTGTGTATGTCCTGTTTATGGTTTGAAAGAGAACTTATTTAAATCTTGATTATAACTATTCTAATTATCTGTTAACTCCCCCTGCTCTTTCATCTGTTTTGATGTCTGTAAAGATATGGTCTCGTTATATCTCGTTATGTGGCGTTATAGCCACATATGGATTTCCAGAGGATCTGTTTCCAAATTATCTGAGAGGAGCTATTTATTTTGTGTAGTATTTCACAATTTTATATTTTTGTTAGTTTTATTGCTTGTATTATCTTTTCTTATTTATATTGTATCATCTTAACTACCCATCTTTTATTGTTGTCTTATTCAATTAACCTTTTTTTGCTTTTTTAACTGCTTTGGTGTGCGTTAGTCTCTAAATCCATTTTTAATAGCATAAGATCTGTCAGTCACTTGTAAAGCACTTTGAATTGCATTTTATTTGTTTGAAAGGTGCTGTATAAATAAAGTTTGATTGATTGATTGATTGATTGATTGAACTGCTTTCAGATCAGAGATCAGATGAGGTGGAGGTACCTATGAATGACAGGGAGTGTGAGGCAGGAAGAAGCAGCACTAAGTTGCAGGTGGGTTACATATTACCGTAGTCCCTAAACGTATGTACAAATGCAGGAAATGGGATTCAAATCACAATTTTTTTTTTTTAGGAGAGGACCCCCAGACCTTATTGTGTGGACCCCCCAATTCCCAAACCAAAGTCACACCCTTGGCTACTATCATAAGCACTACTAATATTACTACCGCTAAAATCATTTTTAAGAGACACACAAGTCTTCCCAAAGGTATTACGAACATCTGTTTTACAGTAAGTACAAAAACTGTTGGGCTTTTCTTTTTTTTCTTCTTTTTTTTGGGAATGGCCCAGTTTTGACCAAACAGATGTAATATTTAACTGGACCAGTGATGAGGGTTTAGGCTTCTTGTGTTTTTTTAGAAATACAGTAATACAAGCATTACCACTGCACATAATAGAGACAGCTTTATCTGCATTTTTATTATCTACTAGGTAGTGTACTTTTGTTTTTAAGAAACAAGTACATTTGTTAATGTGGATTAATTGTGGTTCTTCAATCGCAGGACCATCAGCATTTTATTTAGGGAAAGTAAAGAGAAACAAGAGCAGAACTTTTCAGCTAATGCCGCATATTTAATGATTGTGACAATTGTTTAGGCTGTCATTTACTAACTAAACTGATCACAAGACGTCAAGTGTCACAATTTGGCTGAACTTTTTCCTGGGGGGCGCTGTATGACTGGGCAATAATTCAATATTCAACATTATCATATATTCGCCTTTGGTGGAATTATATTGATTGTATTATGCCTTCATTTTGTAAAATTCTATTGTTAGGTCAGATCCAAGCAAACCATAATTAAAAGTCATCAAAATAAGTTTTGTCTGATGTAATACATGACAACACAATCAATGTCATGATTTTTATATCATTTTGCTTACATTTGTTATATTGTAACATATATTAATATTGCAACAATATTCCTGTTTAACATTTTGATAGTGATTTCATCATCTTGTTGGGCCGCATTAAAAAGTATCCAGTTCCAACATGTTTTGTAACAATGTTCTGTCACGGCTACAGCTGTGCCTCTAGTTTCCCTCATGTTTCCTTGTGTTCCCCTGTCTGTCTCCTTGGCTGAGTCCAAATGTCCGGACATCACCGCACCGTCTGCGAGTGCTGACGGCTGTCCAAATCCGCAATTCATCAAGTCCACAAGGGCCCTCAAGCAGACTTTCTGCAGACTTCCAGAGAGTGGGTGCAATACTAATTATTATTATCAATAATAAAAAGTAATTATCATAATAATATTAATAGACTATGTAAAATATTTACTTGACATTTGTTTTTTTCACTTTTGTTGTATAAATTAATTGATGTAGTGAGGTATAATGTACAAACAGAATAATAGGCTTATAGGCTTAATAACTTTTGGATTTGTTTATGATAATCTGCTAAACTAAACGGGGAAAGTTGTTTTTTTAGTCCATCTACAATGTGAAGGTCCTCAGTTAAGGATTTAATGTGAATATAATATTAGCGGTGTTTTGCAGTTCATGTAAAGAGAAAATCTCACTGAGCAGTCTCACCAGACTTGTAAACCAGCAGCGCTGCACATATCAGAACCATTAGGAGATGTTCAGAAAAACACTTTGAAATGAGTTACAGGGTCAGGAATTTCAATGTATCTCTATGGAAATACTGGAGGTCTTAAGTCCCGTCTCAGAGCGCAGAGGTGAACATGTCACGGTATGTACGACTGAAGTCCGTGAGGACTCAGTCCACAAGTCCAGACAGCGGATATTTGGATTCAGCCTCTGTGTCTGTGTGGCGTGGGTGTGGTGCTCCTTCCCTGTCTCTCCTGGCTCTTGGTTACATGCTGATTGCACACACCTGTCTTCCATCAAGCTCATCATCCCCCAGCATATCTACTCCAGCTCTTCACCCACTTGTCGCCAGATTGTTGTTTCAGCCACAGTGGTAGTTAACTCTCCGGGCCACTCTTGTCCTATGGTGATTGTTTCCTAATGTTGAACTTCTCTCTAACTGCTGTCTTTCTTTCCAGTGCTCCAGGATCATAACTCGTCTGCCTGCCTGTTTGCCTGCTTGCTTGCCCGCTCTCCAACCCACTTACCACCTGCCACCTTCTGCCAGCCCATGCCATTCTCCCTCATTCATCACCACCCTCCAGCCCTCTGCCTCAGCCATCTTCCTCCCTGCTCCTTCCACCGCCATTCCCCGTTACCCTGGCAATATAACCTCTTCATCGTCTCAATCCTAGTCTGTGTCTGCATTTGGGTCCGCATTACAAACCACAACATGTTCCTCCTTTAAAGGCACACTATGCAGGATTTGTTGGTTGGTGTTTGTAAACACAACATTCAAAGTTGGCCCCTCCTCCCCGGCTCAACGACACCAGAGCAAGCTGAGAGCAGAGTGAGAGAGACAGAGCAGCAGTGGTTGAGTTAGCTAGAGAGTGAATGAAGAGAGCGAACGGCGCTAGCCAGAACAAAACAGTGAATCAGATACATAAAACGTTATGTCCGATTGTTTCATGGCAGTTACGTTCGAGAGCACAAATAAATACGCCCACACTTCCGCACAACCCTGTGGGAAGATGCCGCATTGCCAGATTTTGTGAGAATACAGAGCTTAATCCTGCCCATTGTGGCCTCTCAGCTCTGCGTGTGCACGTGTGTGTGTGTGGAGTTCAGCCCCGCCCTCAGTCAAACAGACACACAGACAGAGAGCAGAGGGGAGAGACGGGGACAACAACGTAACCTGGTCATTTTTATAGAGTCTCGACCTCACACCTGGCATGCTGTTATTGACTGGGGGGTACACACCTACTGCCCAAAGGTTGATGCCCAGAAGTGTCCTGAACACAGCAAAATATTAAGAAAATACTGGTAGAAGGCAGCGTCTCTGTAGATAAATACACCGCCACACACATTTAGTGGGTCATAAGTGATGATTGAGAGGGATTATTTTTGTATATTTGTATATTTATGTCTATACATTGCTTTTTAGGAAAATCCTGCATAGTGTGCCTTTAAGATTCACTGAAATAGGCTTCTCCAATTCACAAGCTCAATCACAGGAAGTCAAGTAGCTTGCTGATGACAATTACAGTGTAAGGAGTAGTCAGTGTAAGATAATGACACTTATGGAACGCTATAGAGGTTGCCAGTGCCAGCTAATTAAAAACCGCATGTAATTATAAATACTGAAGTGGTTAGACTAAATACAAATACGTGAACACATAAAAGCTAATATAATTTTGGCCATGAAGTTTTCAGTTTACAGAGACGAGATGAAACTCCCTGTCTGCACTCCTCCCTCCATCCCTCTTTGCCTGTCTGACTAATTAAAATGTCATCTTAACACTGAAGAGACTCTCTCTCTCTCTCTTTCTCTCTTTCCCTCTCTCTTAGTGTCACTTGTTCACCTTCTTTCTCCAAACATGGTAAACAGAACAGAGCTGCACCACCGGAGTTTGAGAATGTGTGTGAGAGTGTAGCTGCAGTGTGCTTGATAAACATCTCTCTCTTTCTCCCTTGGACACACTGTAACCAAACCCATCTTCTTCGCAGCCCATCTGTCTCCCTTGTGACTACAACCTAAAACTTGAGTGTGAAAGTCACAGAGGGAGATGATTTCTCATGGTTCTTTTATACACTGACTAGCAATTTCTTAAATTTGCAGCACACCTCTCAGGCAATGCATTTGATGAATAAATCTGGCTCCTGAGGATTGAAAAAGGCAGAGCTGTGACACAACCTGAAAGCTGACAAAGGCAGACACCATATAAGCAGAATTCACATTTATAAAGTGAAATTCATGGCTCTTCATTGTGAGACTTTCTCTGCTTTTCCTGTAGTGGGAAACTAACTACATAAATACATGACAGATAAAAAGCATTAGTCTTAACCCACAAAAAAAAGATGGCTAACAATAGGCAATAAAAACTAGTAATAAGTGACTATTTTATTACATGGCCTTTAATATCCTGCTATAACAGCTTCCACTTCTTCGGGAAGACTCTCCGCAAGATTTTGAAACCTGACTGCAGGGATTTTCTCCCATTCAGCCACCGGAGCATTAGTGTGGTTGGGCACTGATATTAAGTGATGGATGGTGTTCAAATTCATTCCAGTGGTGTTAAGGTTACGGTTAGGTCAAGGCTCTTGCAAGCCAGTCAAGTTCTTCCACTCTAAACTCAGAGAAGCATTTCTTCATTGTGCATGGGGGCGTTGCTATGTTGAAACAGGAAAGGACCTTCTAAGAACTGTTACCACACAGTTGTAAACACACACTGTCTAAAATATTGCACACTGCAACATGAAGATTCTCCTTAACTGGACTAAAAACGCCTCAGCCAAACCATGAAAAACAGCCCTTGAGCAAAAGTACATAAAAGTCACCCCTGTCCATATGTGGCTATATTGTAAATCTTTCATTCTTTCAAGGCCTCATCTTAATCTTATTTTATTATTTCTGTATAGTGTTATGTTCATACCACTCTTCCAGTCACCCTTTCATTGAATGATTCATTTTTAAAAACAGGCTGTGTGTTAATTTCTGTGTGTATCAGTGTCTGTGTGTATAAAGTGCTTCTCTGCGTGTGTGTGTGCATGCATAAGTACGAGCATGCGTTTGCTGCATGCTCTCTGTGTGTACCAGTTGTCACACACACACACCCCCGTCTCTGCAAATGTGAGGCTACTAAGCTCCATCACCAAGGAAACCAGCTTGTTGCCAGGTAGCAACAGAGAGAGAGAGAGAGAGGGAGAGAGAGAGAGAGAGAGAGAGAGAGAGAGAGAGAGAGAAGAGGATGGGAAACAAGAAAAATTAGCGAGACAGAAAAGACAAAATTAGATGGAAGTGAGAGACAGCGTGTGCGAAAACATAGAGCACATTTCTTTTTTTAAAGATGCCTTCATAATTCAACCCTTTGTATGTTATTCTTCTCATCAAACATGTTAGCACATTTTGGATTAAAAGTATCTACATAAAACCATCAGTTAAAGTAAATAACAAATGGCTTTCGAGCTTTGTTAGCATTGCACACTGATCTATTAGTAGAGCTACGTGTAAGATAGGTTGCTAGCATGCTGTTGGCAGAATTCATTGGTTTCAGTGACAAAAGCCAACCATCTGAAACTCAATCTGTCTTTGCCTCCCTCAAAGCTGAATTCATGCTGTTTTGACCAGAGTATCATACTGTATGTTCCTTTGTGCGTGAGTGGACGGGTGGGTGTACATTTCAATCTATCTCTAAGTGTTTCAGTCCGTAATTAAATCTGACTTCGAGGTCAGAAGATTCAAGATTAGAATTAGATTAGAATTTAACACTCATTCAACTATGTACGCGACACACAGACGAGGTTACATCATAGCTCTGGACCAATAGGAGTGGCGCTTCACACTGTCAATCTGTCAGCTTTCATCAGGAGCTGATGAGATATCAGCAGATCAACACAGGATGGAGGAAGAGTTGGTGGTCTGTCAGTGGATGTGTGGGTTAATCTGCCGGCACCTCAATGAATTTAGTGGTCTTTTTCTTTCAATACTTTCCTGTGAGTGCTTTACAGCATGTGCACACATTTACTTGAGTGTGATGGTGTTTGTGTAAATGTGTGTGAATTAGGGGGAACGCTAGGGCGAGAAGGAAAAATGACTGCAAGACAACGAGATAGATAGTTAAGACACAAAAAAATCCACTACTGGAAGCAACATTGGTCTGTGTTACTGCATCATCGTCAACCACCTCCATTTTAGAAAAGACACATTTTAGAAACACACTGTAATCTATTTGAAGTGGGAATTGAATCCATAGCTGCAGCCTCCGACATGACAGAACCTGCTCACACCCCCGGATCAATTCCATGGTGGCAATTATGGCCCTAAGCATGCCTAAACATAATGTATCTTCAAAATCCCTGCCACAGTCCCATCTAACATGGCACAGTCAAATTGTCAAACATGGCGGATCAGCCACTAAGCTTCCGAATCATGACACAGCCGATTCAGACTTTTAATATGACACAGCGTGTTTACACTGCAGCAAAGCACGGAGAAGAAGAAGGGAGGGGGTTCAACAGTGAATTGAAGATGGTATTTTAATTAGATCAGGGAGCAGACACAGAAAGAGCGAGACTGAAAGAGGAAGAGAAGTAAAGAGATAAGACGCAAAGAGGGGAGAGGACAGGAGCAGGAGGAGAGGAAAGAGAAAAGAAGGAGGATGCTTTCATGTGCATCTTAGCCTGTTACCCCATGGCTATATAATTAGTAGTATTTCATTTCATAGCTACACCACTGACAATCTGTTGTATCACTGTACAGTATTGGCTGCAGGTTGGCTGCATTACATGACTGCCGAGCTTATGCTAAAGACTAGAAGAAGTTACTGGGAGTGTTTTTAAGTCAAAGAAAGTAAATCCACATTTTACAATGGAAAGTGAAAGGCTTAACAACAACGTTTGTCGCCACATTGGATACGCATTTGTGGCATAGTCCCCTGTCTTTGATCAGTTAAAAATGTGACAGGTGGTATTTGTTCCAAAACAGAAAGAACAGCCCAGAAAGTGTGGTTTTTGAAAGTCAGAGATTTCAGGATCTGGACATGAAATCACAGAAAAATGAAGATAAACTGTTCCAAAATTATGTCAAAAGTATTGCCAAACATTATTTATACAGTATGTAGACATGTAGACATGCAAGACTTCCCTAAAAGTTATGGGAACTGTATTGATGATCTTCATGAAGAGATTTGGCCTTATTTATGAAACACTTATGTAAAATGTTCACTGGTTCAGGCTTTTTACATATGAAGACTTTCTTCATTTCTGTGTCTTGTATGATAGTGAACCGAATATCTTTGGGTTTTGAACTGTTGGTCTTACAATTAAACAATTAATTTAGAATATTTCACCTTTTATTAATTGTGGCTTTATCATGACAGAAAGAGCAAAGGTTGCTAGGCAGCAGTGACTAACTATAGTCCATAAACAAAGATGTACAGTACATACAGTACATTGTGTGTGTGTGTGTGTGTGTTTGTGTGTTGTCTTTGCTCTTCACCATCAATATATTAAGTCCTATGTAACTGTCCTTTCCTACTTTCATCCGTTTCTTTCCCTCTCTATTTATACCTATTTATATCATTACTTTGCTCACTTTGTCCGTTCATTCTACTTATTCTCAAGTTTTCTGCCCTTCCAACCCCACCACCTTTGTTAACAAGCTCCTGATCTGAACAAAAAGGATAAACAGCAGCAGTGGTGAGCATATCGTGAAAGAATTGTGAAATAAACCAGAACAATTAGAAAAAAAAAGTGCTTGTTTTTCCCACCTGGCTAAGAAGCTAAGCTAGCCAACGCCCTGCAGCTGAAAACAAACACAACCAGTCTGGAAAAAAGTATAGAAATCTAATTACTAGTCGATGCACTTGTTTTTTCAAAACATTAAAGGAGTTGCCATAGCAATAGTAAAGTCTACTTATCCTACAGTTCAATTAATGCATGTTAAATTGAATGCATTTTTTATTTTAATAAGGAGTGCTGTATGGTTTACTACAGCCTCATGTAACCTTACACATAAAACCAACGACAACAATAATAACAATAATAATCATAATAATAATAATATTCAAGAAAAAAGAGCTCTGTTATCAATACCGGTATTGGCAGATACTCAAATTCAAGTAAAAAGTGGATTGGTGCATCTCTAAAACAAAGACAGATGGAATAAGTGAGAGATTTTTATAAGAGTGTAAAAAACAGAAATACTAGAGTGTAAGAAAAGACAGAAAGACTGCAGAAAGTGATGATGAAGATAACACTTGACTGCAGTCAAAGACAGAGAGTTAAAGAGAAGAAACATTGAAAGTGTGAGAAGAGAGTCACAGTGACAGGAAGTCGAAAGCAAAGATAAAAACAGAAATGTCCATATACGGTCACTCGTGTCGCTGGAGTTGCCTGGCAACCTAAAAGTTTGGCTTGAATCTCACTGCCAAGTCATTATTGCTGTGAAACAATCTGTATCCTTTTATAACTACAGTGAAGTCAGAAAGAAAAGAGAGATTTACCACAAAGCAACTCCTCACACTGAGAAAGACAGACTGCTTTAAAGACAAGAAGCAGTAGCTCATTAAAACAGACCACAGACAGGAAATGGATGTTTTGGACAATGTTTTGCACTATTTATTTATGTTAGATCTCAAAACCTGCATGTATTCTTCATGTACTGTGTGTGGCATTGCTGTATCTGAAGCCTGGGGGTTTTATCCAGGTGGGTACAGTATTTACAAAAGCCTGATTCACTGTCCTCAATTTGTGTTTGTGGTTGTCTGTCTGGTTATGATCAGCAACTAGACACATAAGTGGACCCATCTTTTTAATGACCCATATTTGGCTGCAACAGAGGATTTTGATTGTGCTTTTATGATTATACTCAAGTTCACAAGTGGAACTGGAGGAATACATAAAGAAGGAAATGTTGATATACCGCTGAACCGAAATGTAAAGCTCTAATTGTAGTTAGCAGAGCTGCAAAATTAATTACAAATGATGCAGTTCACTAAAATGATTTGTTCATGAGTCTGACAAAACATCATTTGTCCAATCCGTTGATTGGAGTAATCAGAAAATGATGGTCATTGATCAAGCAAAAATGACATATTTGCTAGTTCCATGTTCGCAAATGTGAAGATTTTTTGTTTTTATGTAGTTTATATCAGTGTAAATAAATAAAAACTCATATCTTTGGGTTTTAGAGTGCTTGTAGGGCAAAAAGCAATTTGAAGATGTCACTTTCCGGAAATGTGTTTTCTCTGTTTTCAGGCATTGATTAATCAATAAATTAATAGAGATTAATAATTAATGATCTTTAACAGACAAAAGGTGGGCCTGCCATTTCTGTAAAAGCTAAAATTTGAAATATGGACAAATGGTGAAATGTATCAAAGATAAATGGTTTAATAGTGGAGCATGATATTGTAAAAAGACGATTATGTGTCTATGAACACATCCCTGTAGGTAGATCAGGCCTGTGTGAATCACAACTTCACTGCAACTTTTAACTCCCATGTAAACTTGCATTTCACAGTGACACTCTATCCCCTCTGTCTTTATAGAGGTCTTGGTTTAAAACAAGAAAGTCTTTACAGCTTTACAGCTGGCTCTTTAGAATTGTGCATGTGCAATTAACACACTGGGGAATTTACTACAGGAAAACAGAGGGGCAAGACATGTTTTCAGCCCCTACAACATCCGTTAAGCAAGCATGGCTGGTTGCTGAAATGCTGTACTTTTTTTCTTTGATTTCTTTTATTGGGCAAATGTATGCATGCCTGTGTGAACTTTCTGCTTTGAAGTAAAGGGCTATGTGGTCACTTTGAAGCCTTCTAGATGAAGTAAAATATATTATCCACAGTAGCCAATGAGAGAAAACATTTGCTGTGTGTTTGAATCATTTGTGTGTGTGTGTGTTTGTGTGTGTGTGTGTGTGTCTGTGTGGGAACCCGCTGCTGTGCAAACTCAATGCCTACCCAAGGATTGACATCTCTGGCAGAAAGGTAATGGGTAGCCACCTCTACATGCCTCTGTGTGTATGTGTCTGCTTGAGAGAAAGATTGTGTTTGTTGGTGTGTGTGTGACAGCTAAAGTGCTATTCAACAGGTGTGTGCTGCAGTCAGCAGTAACAGAGATTAACTACAAGCTACACAAACGGTCACAAAACCACACAGACACACAAGCAATCACACATACACACCAGAATGTGTCCCCCAAGCCTGTCTGGCTCACTAAATGTACGTATAGTGACCTCTTAAACTTGTACGTCTGGCCTTCAATGTCAATAAAGAAAGCTGAACTGCACTACCCATAAGCCAACACTTGTCATATCAATAAAACCAGGCTGGTGAACAGGTCAATTTATAGTATACAGTATAATAATATAGATATGGTATAAAATATATAAATATAGATATATTTGTTTTACCGAATGGAATTTGCATTATTCAGAAATGAGTACACTATGCACATTGCACAACATAAATGATGATTTCTATTAGTGTAGACAGACTTCCAAACCAAATATAAAGATCCCCTCCATATACGTTTTCATATAAAAATATACTTTGAATAATAAGCTTTAAAAATGTATTTGTGTATGATACAGGATGTTTTTTCCCCCACAAAAACGTCTGATTATTATGCATACACAGCAGTGTAGAGAGAGGTAGAGAGAGACAGGAAACGTGGTGGGAGAGAGGGGTGTGACTACCAGGGCGCCCACCTTGTTAAGAATTCTTTAAATTAAATCTACTCTGTTTTGCCTCATTATCAAATCCAGAATCTATGAATAAGCAAATAAAACGTTTAACCCTACTCATTTAAGACCATTCTCAGAGTATGTGCACTGGAGGTTTCAGGTTTCCACATCACACTCGTGCAAGTTGCATATTGGACATTGGCACGATTCTTAAACTCAGATTTAAGGTGAGCACATAGAAACACTCTTTGTTCAGTAGATGGATGTGAAAACAGCCTTCACATGTCAAACTCTGCACATACTATACAGGGACGTAAATATTTCTATGTATGTTTTCAAGTTTTTCTAATTCTTGATCTTCTCCTGTCTAACTTTATTCCTCTTTTTCTCCAATATTCTCACTTTTCCATACCCTCTCTTCTTCTTTCCCTCCAGAACTGTCACCTTTCCTTCTTTCTTTCTCTCCTTATTCTCTCACTTTTCCGTTGCTCCTCCGTTCCTATAACACTTGCTCCCTTCTCTCAATAGTTCTCTTCCTCTAATATCCCAACTCTCTCCATCCTCCCCTCCTTTATCCTCACGTCTCTGCCTCTCCCTCTCTTCACTCATCCTCCCCTTGCTTTACCCCACTGTGTAATACTCTGTCACTCTCTCTATCCATTATTCATGGCGCAGTCACAGTCGGCATTAAAGGGCCTCGCAATATCGCTACGGCAACAACGCAGCAGAGGCAGCCGCATTGGATCATGGGAAACTGGGTCACCTCCCAGGAGCGGGAGGAGGTGGGGGGGGGGGGGGGGGTGTGCAGAGGAGGGAGGTCGCTGTCATACACGCACATGCACGCACACGCACACGGAGACACACCTGATAGTTGTCCTACAAAGCAGGAGGACAGGAAAAGAGAAAGGTGATGAGAGAAAAAGACAGAGGAGAGAAAGAATAGTAGGGAATGAGAGATAATAGGTGTGGTCAATGATCCAGATACTGTAGCTGGCACAAATACACATGGAGTATGTGAGCTGTATGGCTGAATAGACACAGATGAATCCCGGATAGACAGCACATAATGCTCTGTACATTTAGCTACCATGTTAGTCATGCAATGTTAGTTTCAGTTTGGCTTCACAACGTTAAACATAAGTACACTAGACAATGCAAGCTTTTTTCCTAATGCAATAAAAGCTTTTCATCCCTTGTGTTTCTTATATTTTGCTATGTATTATATATGTTCCAAGTAAAGTCAGTGGTAACACAAAAAAGAAAAAAAGAAGAAAAAGTCAAGTCAAGTTTTATTTATATAGCACCAAATCACAACAGAAGCTGTCTCAGCAAACACAACATCTGCATTTGTGATGCAGCTGAAAGAGCCCATTTAAATAACTGATAACTGAAAAGTTGCTAATTAAACTTAAAAGAATGGCAAACTGGGTTTTGCATGTTTGAGCCCGTGTATACTTTCCCAAGCATACAGAACAAGGGCAGCAACAACCTTGTTTTTATATTCCTATTTTTGTTTGTGGTTAGTCTACCAGTTATATTCTCTATAATCCATTATTAATTTAGTCTATGAAATGTCAAAAAATAGTGAAAAATGTCTACAACAATTTCCCCGAGTCCAACAGTCAAGAAACCATAAATATTTACTGTCATATGCAACAAAGAAAAGCCAAAGAAAAGCTGTTTCTCACATTTGAGAAACTGGAAGCAGCAAATGTTTTGGCTTTTTTGCTTGAAAAATGACTGTAATGATTAATAAATTCCCCCCCAAAAAAAGATTAACTAAGTTTGTTTCCATTGGGTAATTGTTTCATCAACTAATTCTTTTATCTCTATACAGTACCATATGTGTTTAGATTTATTTCACTGGTTTCTATTAGTTTCTCTTTTGAAAACACTTCTTTGTTGATGTTTTCAATCCAATTCTGACATCTGAGAGTTAAATACTTATTGGCAACTGTTTCCATTCAATAAACCACCAAATTTACAATGGCCTTTATATGATGTCCATGTATTCTTCCTGTTTATCTTTCAGGTTTGATGTCCCAGGCACATAGCTCATGAATGCAATGCTTTTGAGCAGCCAACCCGTCAGATGTCGAAGCTCCCTTTAAAGCACCACAGAGGAGGTTTTCAAAAGTGCCAGAACATATGCCCTGGAAACCGGGTGACATCAATATATAGTATACCCAATTTGTAGTTAATGGGGTGAAACCTGCAAAAGCATTGGTCTCCAACTATGCTGCCTGTCATAAAATGACACAGTCTTTTCAATGCACATCGATTCCCTGATGAACAGATTTTAGTGAACGCATATGAGTGGAAGCAGCAATTTACAGTGTGAACAAGGCCACTTTATTGATCATGACCAACCTGCCTCCCACTGGCCTCTCAACAATAAACAATAAAGACCCGCAAGCAAAAGCTAACTGATATTCATCTTTTGATGTGAATTCACTATTACACTGTAGATGAGTCATCACAAGAATAAATAAACACTGGAGCTGCTGTCTGCATGTCAAGTGGACCTAAATGATGAATGTACAAAATTTTTAGAAATATCTTCTTGATATTGTGCTGTAGCCCCCTTAAACAATTCACATCTTAATTATCTAAAAGCTTTAAAATCCTTTATGTGCTTCTCTTTATCTAGATCTCCTCCTTTGTGCTTGGTATAGATTAATGAGGGAGATCAATAAAGGATAAGGGCCTTTACCTGGATTCACCTCATTACTGTATTTAATTAAAAAGCATGTGTCACTTCCCTATGTTATACTTCCAGGGTATATCTCACATGCACACACACACACGCACACACGCACACACACACACACACACACACACACACAGGAACAGTCTGTCACATGTTGCCACCAAGGAAGAAAACGGAAACATCTGTTTCTATGGGAACCCAGCCCTTTGATGATGCAGGCAAAACAGGCAAACCACACTAGCACAAACACACACACACACACACACACACTACAGAGCTCTGCATCATAATGACACACCTTATCAACAGCCAGAGTTTCAACCCAGTGTGTATATGTGTGTGTGTGAACAATCACCTTGAATGTGTATGTGTGTGACAGGGAGGCACAGAGAGCCAGAGTGTGTGTGTGTGTGGCTGCCAGATCCCAGACCAGATGGCTAAATGTCAGTGAATACCTCACCGACATGACTGCTAGTTCTCCCTAACAGAACCAATGCACACTGCATCATAGCATCACCTACTAATTCAGTGAGCGAGCGAACTGGAAGGGATTTCAGATATTTTACTCTCAGAGCGTCTAGAATGCTTCCACAAGCAGGAACAAGACCATCAGTTCAAAGGTCACAGTATAGACAAATTTATACTGTAGATCGCTGGAACTGGAAAAGGTCTGTTAATGACAAGTCTGCTTCTTTTACTGTAGCCTCCGGATAGTTTTTAGTTTCTATTACTAAAGTGATCAGATTTTGCATTAAGCTCAGCACATAGATTGACTGATGGGGGGCCTTTTAGCTGAGGGTGTGCAGTTTGCTTTACTCCTCCGGAGATCACTCCAGGCTTTTATGGCTGGTCAAATATTAGTCTACACAAAAACACACACACACATGCACACGCAGAGTACACATTACACCTGTTAGCCACCCTTAATTTGCCCAAAGATCTACTATGCACTTCCATTACCTTTGTTGCCATGACTCTGATGTTTGTATGTATGCACAATTGGTTGTGTGTGTATCCTGGGGATGCCAGTGATGTGATGATCCTAAATATACTGTAAATCTCCCAGTTTTATAGTATAAAGTTAGTAGGTTGAACTGACATAGACATAGGATATAGTATAGATAAAAATTCAGCACATCTCTGTATCTGGGTATAACAAGCAAAGAAGAGTAAGCTTATAATACTTTTCTCCTTGTTTCCTTTGTATCCAAACAGACATGCAAAGAGTCAAGTCATACTTAGGAGAGTGAACTACACATAAAACACCTGCGTCTAAACAAACCTGAATGGAGTGTGATGCATGTGATGGTCTCATACAAAAGAGCACAGATGTGTAATGACTGACAGAGCATATAAGAAGACATAATAGCTACAACAGAATGGAATAGGAAATAATAGAATATAATAGTGAGGGAACAATTTCCCTGAATGTTTTGACTAAACAGACTAAAGCAATTCATGTAATGGATATTGTTTAAGGTTTTGCTTTTGCTTAACTCCACTAAAGTTTAGTATTCTGTAAGAGCTGCAGCTATATCTGCGCTAAAAGAGGGGTGAAGATGGAGGTACAGCTACTGCTATTACCTCTTTTGTGCCGTACAGCAATCTAACACATCATATCACGGGAGCATACAATCTGAAGTACAGAGCTAAAGTACAAAGGCATGTAGTGGCTGCCTTACTTGTCAGCGATGGTCTTTTACTCCTGTCATTGTCCTTGACTAAAACTGAGTGCTGAGGCTAAATTCACATTTCTCCACGGGGGTTTACTAAATTTAAAATAGAGATTAAATTTCAAACTTAACACTGACCTCTGCACTTGAATCTGAAAATGTTCCACCACCTGTTCACCCATACATTATTTGATTTTATGCTGATTCATTGACTATTACTTCACCTCATCAGTATATCTTTGATAATCTGACATCTGAACATGTATGTCATGTCATGACATATGCACAGTCTCTGCTTGTCTCTGTTCACTCTGTTCCCTCCTGAGGTTTTTTTTTTTTTTTTTTTTTAGCTCTGCCCAATGTGAGATAGCTTACTGGCTGGGGGGGGAAAGTCTGCCTTGAACAAAGCCATTAAGCTTAAGTCAACTGCATTTGCCATAATAGCAAACTTTGACAAGAATGTTTCTAAATGAAATGGGGACATTAAGACTGACATTGCTCCCTGTGGTAAGTCTGTACTGAGAACTTTGAGTTTCAGTGATGGACAGAGACATTACTCCCTCTTTCTCTCTGTGTGCTCTGTGGGAGCTGTAATGTGGGTCGATGTGAGGCAGAGGTGGACACTTTTAGCTCAGTAAAAATATCCTGTTCTATCTCTTTCTCTTCTTTCTCTCCCTCACAGCCTCTATGTCTCTTTCTCCTTTACCACTGGCACATCTGGAGCTTCATACAAACGTTTAAAAAAAAAAAAAAAAAATCACCTCAGCATTGCTAGCCTCTTGCAGACAGTTACATAATTTTTATAATTCTTTCCTCAGCATTAGGAAAACTTTATTTTAGTTTCAGGCTCATTTAACCTGATTTAACATGAATTGCTTGCCAAATTAGTGCATTGCCAAATACCAATGCAGCATCACGCAAATCCCAATGCACATATAGCACATCCACAGAACCTATATACAGTATTTCCTCCCACACAGGAATGTACACAAATACACACACATACAAATATACAAACATAGCTCAGAGATCACTGTGGTCTGGTATGCAGGTTTGGAGTAAACTGGGGGCGTAAGATGGGACGATTTCCAGAGAGCGGCCATGGCATCATGGGATACATGCCTGGGACAGCGTTCTCACAAAACCCTAAAAATATTGATTTTATAAATACTGGCAGACACACACGCAAAGGCACTCACAAATTATAGGTACATATATGTTTACTTTCCTCTCTTAAACAAAGAAGAAACAGATTTTTTTAAGGCACAAATATGGAGAAGAGGGGTGTGAAAAGGAGAGACAGAAAGAGGGAGAGGTCAGAGGGTTTGTGTGGAAATCGCCCTTTCTTTATCACCAGAATGGGACTATTAAAAAGCAAGGGAGGAGGAGAGAGGGAAGAGGAAATAGTGTTGTAATGAATGTGGTGCCACAGCTGCCATCATTTAGTCTTATCTTTTATTAGAGGTGGAGGAGAAGAGCAAAGGAGAGAAGAGAAAGACTCAGAGAGAGGACAAGAGGGTAAATACACAAATTCTTGCATATTATGTATTTTCAATTTAAAAAAAATAAATCAACAGTCATATCACCAAAGCGGAATGCTAACAGAATGTTACCCTTTAACCATATTGTTTCTGGTTAACAGCCATACCGATGAAATACTTCCAAATAGTGAGAGAAAAAATAGTGAGCAACAAAACATTCAGTTTCAATCAGAGTATTTTTTACGCTTATAATGTTTTGAGTGAAAAGGGGTGAAAGAAAACTACAAAATGTGAAACAAGTACAAATAAATAACAATACAGGCTGACATGATCACTTCAGCAAATACAATAGTTCAACTTTATTGTACACTTACCCCCAAGTCCTTGAGGGTATTCACTATAATTTCATCCATCATCAACCACAAAATATTGCTAGACCAACTGGAAGACTGGGACTTTCTGGTACAGTACTAAATTGGTTTGAATCCTACTTAAAGGACAGGGACTACTTTGTGTCATTAGGTAATTAGACATCTGAATGGACAAAAATGACATGCGGAGTTCCCCAAGACTCCACTCTAGGGCCTCCTCTATTCAACATCTACATTCTCCCATTGGCTCAAATTATGGACAACAAAATATGTTACCATACTTATGCAGACGACATACAAATTTACATAACCATACCACCAGGGGACTATGGTCCAGTACAAGCACTGAGTAAGTGCATTGAACAAATTGATGATTGAATGTGCCAGAATTTTCCTCAATTAAACAAAGACAAAACTGAGGTAATTGTTTTTGGAGCAAAGGAAGAACAATTAAAAGTCAGCATTCAGCTTCAATCGGTTAAAAACCACAGAACAAGCCAGAAATCTTGGTGGACTAGTCATGGACTAAGGCCTGAATTTCAACACCCACATTAGGACAATTACAGAGTCAGCCAACTATCACCTTAAGAACATATCAAGGATTAAAGGACTTATGTCTCAGCAGGATTTGGAAAAACTTGTCCATGCATTTATCTTAAGCAGACTTGACTAGTGTAACAGTGTCTTTACAGGTCTCCCTAAGAAATCGATCAGACAGCTGCAGCTGATTCAGAATGTTGCTGCTTGAGTCCTCACTAAAACCAAGAAAGTGGATCACATCAGTCCAGTTCTCAGATCTTTACACTGGCTTCCTCCTACCTGTCAAAGAATTGATTTCAAAATACTACTGTTGGTTTATAAAGCATTGAATGGTTTATGGCCAAAATACATTTCTGATCTTCTGCTATGTTATGCACCATCCAGACCTCTCAGATCATCTGGGACAGGTCAAAAATAAACATGGAGAAGCAGTGTTCAGTTATGCACCACATATCTGGAACAAACTCCCAGAAAACTGCAGGTCTACTGCAACTCTCAGTTCTTTTAAATCAAGGCTGAAGACTTTTCTGTTTGATGCTGCCTTTTATTAAATCAAGCTTGAGGTTTTTGGTTCATTTCTTGCCCTGCACTGTAACTTTTATTCTTGTATTTTATACCTGTCTTCTTCTATTTTAGCTTGTTTTTTGTTTTGTCTATTCTCTTAGCTCTTTAATGACTGTTTTTAATTGTATTTAAATGTTCTTTTATGGTGTGTTTCTTTTGCACTTTGTCTCGATGCTTTTAATGTTTTATGTGAAGCACTTAAAATTGCCTTGCTGCTGAAATTTGCAATACAAATAAACTTGCCTTGCCTTGTATAGTAATAAAACATCTAAAAGCAAAAATCTTATCAGATAGGGGACCCTGGTACAAAATCTTATCAAATGGGGGTCTGTGGCCTAATTTGTGTCAGTTTAGGGGTCCTTGATGTGAAAAAGTTTGAGAACCACTGCTCTAAAATACCAACCATGATCCATTATCTCTTCCATGTGGTTGGCCATTAGCTCATGTATCAGAATATTGTCAAATGCATTTTTGGTTTTCACCAGTAGATAAAAGCCATTTGTGTTGGTCATATTGGCCAACACAAACGGCACAAATGGAGCAATAACAACCTGCCTAGTACTAATTAATTCAAAGCTTATTTATTCAATTAAACCTCACTGATGGAGCCATTCCTAATTCCCATTTTAGGAAATGTTGCAAATGACAAAATGACGAAGAATAACAGAGGCTTATAGAGATAATCTGGTTCAGCAGAGAAACTATTCAACTTGCCATGTAGATTTTATGATTTTTTCCCATGTTTAGGGTTCATTTTCAGTTACACTGGAGCCCTGCAGCAGTTAGGAATCATTATAAAATGGCTCCAAAATATGGAACCAACAGAGCACAAACCAAACTATAGTCTGGAGCGGTAACTTTTAAGTTGAAAAGCACCAATGTCTCTAACTGGGGTATTTCTTTTTCCCTGTGGGAGCTGAAAAGGGGAACAGAACAGCATTTATACAGTAATTTCCAAATAATGACTCCCCCGGCTATAGCATGGTTGGAACTTGTACTTCAGAAAGCTTGCAAGAGATTTTATGTTTCCCATATGTGTGGGAAGGCCTACTGATGTGTACAGGACCTGATATGGTTAGGGCTGCAACTAATGGCTACATTCATAATTGATGTGATGATTATGAATCGATGAATCGTTTAGTCTATAAAACATCAGAAAATAGTGGAAAACGCCTTTCAGCACAATGTGACATCTTCTTATTGCTTGACTTGTCCGACCAACAGTGTAAAACCAAAAGATACTCAGTTTACAATGATATAAAACTGAAAAAAAGGAGAAAACTCTCACATTGGAGAAGGTAGAGCCAGATAATAGATGGCATTTTTCCTTGAAAAAATGACCTAACCGATTCATTGATTCTCAAAATAGTGTCTGATTCGTTTTCTTTCAGTCGAATCAATTTCTTTCAATAGTTTCAGCTCCGGACAAGTACTGAATGATGTTAATCTCTGTCTGTTAATATACTGTATACAGTGCATGTGCACTATACTAATAAATGCATCAAATTCCACTGTAACTATTGAGACAGCAACATACACAAGCACTTCACACGAACACACACGCCCTTCTCCAGATGCACGGTGAGTAGCTACATTCCACCAAGTCTATTCAGAAGTGCACACACACACACACACACACACACACACACACACACACACACACACACTGTCACACACCGCCATCACCACAAGAAAACAGACCAACATTGTTTAGATAAGTGAACGTACAGATAGATGCTGATCGTTCCTCTCCATCTATAAATAGACACTCCTAGCAACCAGCACCAAAGGAACGGCATGTTAACTTGATCCTCTAAAGCAGAAATGATGCGGAGAGGACGAGAGAAACACAAGCACAGACAGACTCCAGGCGATGTTTGCGGCAATATATGGGTAATGGAATCAATATTAGGCAGTGAACTTTAGGTTATTTAATTTTTTTGGATGAAATTCGACAAATCAGATCAAAAGCAAAACAAAGAGGCCGGTTCTGAGGTAAAATAATGTAGATAAAGAAAAAACACCCAGAAACACAGGCAGACAAACAAATTTGTCTTCAAGCCCCCCTCCACCCAAAAATGTCTTATTGTTAGTTCACTTAGATGTTTGACCTTCACAGTGGAGAGTGATGTATGTGTAGAGTTTGACACAGAAGGCTGTTTTCAAGTTTATCTGCTGAAGGTTTCTTTGTGCCCACTTTACAGTTAATCTGAGTTTAAGGCATTAATGTATGATCATGAATTTGTGACATCTCAACTAGCTTTGAAGCTAATCATGGGACAATATGCAACAACTCAAGTGTTCATGAAATGTGGATATACAGGGAGACAGTAGGAGACATCTTGTGTCTAGCAGTTTAACTTCTGAAATGGACAATATTTGTATATTCATAGATGACGTATTTTTGCCTCTAAGTGGGTATGCAACTGAAATTCATGTGTGTGTTTTTTTACGTCTCACTTCTCTTGCCTGTCCTCGCCATTTAGTGTCAGCACCTCACAACACGGTAAAAATAAACAACGACAACGATGGGGGTCAATGGAGAGATGAGGAAGTTTCAAATTAGCTGAACATTTATGGAGAAGCTTCTGAACAAGTCAAACTGAAAAGAACTTATCATAACCAAACCTTTTTTTTTTTTTTTTAGAAAAACTGTTGTTATTATTGTGCATGTTACCTTACATTGCACTTAAATCTGTGCATGCATGGCAGTTTAGGACCTCAACGGTGTTCACACCAGAGCCAGATAGGCTACATGTCATGAATGTTAACCATCAACACAAAGAGATCAGATCTGAAAAAAAAAATCTTAATTGAGAATTAAGGCTTGTAATTTGAACATAACTATAGATCTGGATTTTTCATTAAGGGAGAATGGGTAGATTTTTGTATGTTTTAATAATTTCCAACAAGGTAACCAAAGTGGAAAAAAGCGTATTACAAAAAAATGCAATAATACAAATTACTGTATGTCTTAAAACATTGTCTGCCAAAATGACTTGTATGGCTGTTGGAAGTTGAAGATATGAGCTTTGTTTAAGGTCTGGTTATGTTTTGGCAACAAAACTACTTAGTGAAGGTTAAACATTAACTACATGGTTAAAATAAACCAGTGTAGCCTGTTGGTAGGAGGTGGGATGTTAACAGCAGTCGCCACACTGGTCCCCTCACTTGTAGGTTTTGTGGTGGTATAACAACAACACCCTATTTGTGCCTTTGCTACTGAAAGAGGACAGTCATATTCACACAACCACAGCCAGAGGTCCCTTGTCAGGAAAACACAAACATATGTCATTTTAAGTATTTCAGCAAATTACCAGTGTTGTTTGTATAACAAGAAAGATACATAAAGATAAGATGTTGAGAGGTGGAGCTATGTGTGTGTGTGCGTGTTGTGATGGGGTCCATTACCTTCTAAAGGGTGATTAATTGACTTAAAGGTGTTCACTGCACATGCCTACTGCAGAGCCAGAAGCTAATTCGTCTAACAGTGAACTGCCTGTCACCTACCGCTGGTACACACACCTCGTTGCACACAAATGAATGACTGTGAACAACCATGAGTTCACACATTCACAAATGATGCACAAACATGGGTGACGCTATTCAAACGTATACACACTATATAGAAAATCAAACAGACTTGAATGTACACACACACACACACACACACACACACACACACAGTATCACACCAACATTATCTCAGACCTCAATCACTATGAATCCTATTAAGCTTCATTATTGCTTAGGGGGTTTGGCGTCAGACGTGTTTCTCTTGATCAATCAGTGTCTAATCAGGTGTATTGATTAGCTAATTGCTTGGTTATGACAATGTTATTCTGTCAATCTGAAAGCATCCATATTGATCTGATTAGAGGGATGAATGAAGGGAGAGCAGGAGGAAGAAAATGACTGAGAGGAAAAACAAGGGGAGAGGAAACAGAGAAATAGACACAGAGTAGAAAAAGATAAAGCTGCCAGAAGGGAGTGAACACAAGTTTTTCACACTTCATATTATACTTCATGAAAATTCAATTTTTCCTTTTTTTTTAGCTGTGTTGTTTCTGTGCTGAACTACCTAAAGTGTTGCATATATTTCGTTCCTGAGAGAAGAGACTTTCTCACACTTTGGTTCCTACCCATCTTTCCTCTGTAACCAAGGACAGATGAGGAGCATCACTACGGATACCATATCCATGACAACCTCTCCCGCTGCTATTATTGGGCATGTCGTCAAGGAGACAGAGCGGCACATTATGGGATGCAGACAGAAATAGAAGTCATGTACTGGAAGCAATACAACAGATCTCTGGTATTACATAAGAAAGACTTGTGCAAATCTAATGAGGGGGTGCCATTGATTCTAAAACTCACACATAGGTTCAGGGGTAATTATATAGAGCATCATCGAGTCCTTGATGCAGCTGTTTTGAGTACATGTAGATACTTTGTGAAAAGATACAACTTTGTTTATTTGAAAATGATAAAAACTGGAAAAAGGGAAGAAATAAAAACTTTGTGGGCAGGCAAACAAAACCACAAGGGGACAAAAAGAAAAGAAATGGCAAAAATACAAGGAGGAGGATGACAAAACAATGTGAAGTTACAACAAGGGGTTAAGGATGAGCTGAATAAAAACAAGTTCAAAAGCCTCCAGAGGTTCAAGCTCACATTATATTTAATGAGAGGGTTACCTCACAGTTTTTAAGCACTTAAAGGCAAAGGTGACACTGTAATGAATAACTTAAAATCTCGTATAATAGTGAAAGGATGGTGGTCACATTATTGGCAGGGATTCCTACTGGTTAATCAGTAAGAAGAAGGTTGCAGGTTCACACTCAGCAAATGTCCATGATTGTTAGTGTCTTTGACCAAAACAGTCAGTGTAATCTGCTCTGAGTAAAATGTTAATGTAATGAGAATGCACTTACAGTCAGAAGTGTGATTGAGACTGTGGCAAATCAACAAATGGGAAGTAATATGGAGTGTAGCAGTCTTGGTTTAATTTCTTTCTTGGAAATACACTGAGTTAACTGAATAAGGTCAATTGTCAAAGTGAGTTTTCAGTTTGACTCCTTCAATGGAAATACATATATGTCCAGTACCAGTCCAAATTTTGGACTGGTTTCTCACTTTCTCATTCACATGGATGGGAAGTACTGTATATAAATGGAAAACATACTTAAATATTTACATTAAGCTGAGAGACACCAGAGCTGTCTACATAGAAGTAGACAGCTGCCACAGTATATTGAGTAACTGGCTTTTGAGTGGAGCGTAATCCACTTGAGACAGCTGCTACAAAGTAGTAATGAGGTATTTTTAAAACCATTGGAAAATATTTTTTTTGTTTTGCACTTAATGATTAAATGTCAGCGTACAACATTAGATCACACACTTGACAACAACTGAGCTAAACCAGCTGATGCCACACACACAGTGCAAATGGCCTATTAATCAGCCTGACAGTTGTGCTACATTTCCCCTGCTACCCTTACAAAAGACCGCTTGTTTTAACTTGTATACTTGTTAATACCACACACATACACAAAAATGTACAAATAAACACACACACACACACACACACACACACACACACACACACACACACTCAGATACAAGTTAAACCATATACTTAAGCCTCTGATCCATCTGCACACTGCTTCCTGTCTGTCACAAGGTTATAAAACTAATTGACCACAGCTGTGGTGGTGGTGAGTAGGTTTGGTTGTGTGTGTTTGTGTGTGTGTGTGTGTGTGTGTGTGTGTGTGTGTGTGTGTGTGTGTGTGTGTGTGCATGTTCTAACTTTCATTAACTGTAGGGTCCAAAATAACACAAGAATAGAAGACCTGAAAATAGGTTCATTTATGAGGCCAAACTCCCAATGCAAGTGCGTACGTGTCTGCAAGCCATTGCCTCATGCTATACACATATACAATTTCAAAATGGCTAAGCGGGCAGCATTAAAATTCTCCCCACAGTGTTGACAGACACTGAGAGACAGACTTGTTACTACTATCTAGTCTAGACTATCCCGCCTGTCTTCGAGTTGTTGCTGAAAGCTAATCAAAAGTGACGAAAAAATAAACAAATTAGAAACTAAGCATTGTTTTTCAAAATTGCGATGAATTATCTTACTTATACTCTATGAGAAAAGTAATTATTTTCACAAAATATTCATTACCTGAAGGCGCACTTTAAATTCAGACTCTCTGAGTCACATTGTATTTACCATTAATTTTCGGGTTCATTCATTAGCTCTCTACTTATAATTTCAATATTTCTGGCATGATTGGAGGGCTGAATAATACAAGTGGAATCTTTTCAAAGATATGAAACCAATGAAGAGCTTAAATAGGTTAAAGAATGGCCTGAATTTTTCATCATTAACTGTAATGTGATCACTGACACCCAATCTGTAAAGCCTTAGATTGGCTCTGTTACAGGAAAAAGGATTGTAATTGCAGTAACACATTAATGTATGTATGCCCTCCTACAGTATTCAGAGAGCTGAAGAGAGGCAGAGAGAGTGGGTGATGGACACAGATTGAGAGGATAAAAACAGCTGTCCTCCTTCAGTCCTATTTACTCTTCCACTGACTCACTCATATACTGTACACTCTGATACTGTATCATTTAAGGAGAAATTAAAGGGTGCATTGAGAGTAAAAGAATATGGAAACAAATGTGATTTCTCCGATCAGAGATGAAACCACAAAAAAAAAAAGTCCTTGATAGTCCTTTTGTGCGGTGATGTGACGCCTGACCTTTTGAAAGTTTCTAACAATGGATCCTTTAAATGTTGACATGAGAGCAAGCATATGTGAGCACATACACTACCTAATAATTATACTGCACCATACACGCCGGAGCATTAGTAAAGGTGACAATATCATTCTTAGAAAGTAGGAAAAAAGACAGACAGAGTGGCAGATGTTACATGACCTCAGAGGGATTAGTGTCCTCCTCACACTAATACACTGGCATACATCACACACACACACACACACACACACAGATACGCAATCGTATTGGTTTATAGAACCGCAAAGCAACACACTGCTTTACACACACTATCACACCCTGATAAAGCAGCCAGGTTTAGGTAATTAGATAAGAGGTTTGGCAAAGAAGAGTCAGAAAAATGGACTGCTCCTTCAAAACATCTGTTGCTCAAAAAAATGTCTTTGTTTTGTAAGATGTATTTATTTTACTTTAAAACATATTAAATTACTGTATAGTACGTTTAGTACATTAGAGCAGATGACATTTTGGCAACCGTAAAATCAATCCTCAATCAAAACAACTCAAGTAAGTCCACCCAAAAGAGCTCACAATTCCTCAATCAAAACAACTTTTTTCTCCTTAGCCAAAATATTCCTGCTGCCAATGGGAAAATGATTCTTTGCCTTTGATCAAATCAACTCACATGGCTTTATTTGATACAACTCAAGAGTCGTGAGTCAAAATAACTCAAACCCTCCATTTTCTGCAGGATTCTAAGTGGATCATAATAATCAATGACTCTGTGGTGTCCAAACAATCATGGAGCAAATGATGCTCAAAGCAGGTATTATTCAAGTAAAACCCTGTTTATTTTCCTTTCTTAGGTCCCACTAAATTTCTCTAATCTTTCTTGCTCCAATCTTTATGTCATCTAATTTCTTTGTCTTTCACCCTTTTCACTTGATCCTCCCTGTCTCTCACCTCCATCAAGCAGTCACAGCATCACACAGCATCCCCCACTCCTCTCAGATACATGGCAGCAATCACACACACACAGTGAAATTAGCTGGAAATGTGCAAATGACACGCTGCTCAGTAATGCTAATTAACAGCAAAATCTGCCGATGAAATATTTCATAAATCAACCACTCAACTAAGAACATGTGAGTCAAGATAGCGTATCTCCAAAGGAAACTCAGATGCTCAAAAACACACATCCTACCAAGAAATGGAAAAAAAAAAACAACCAACCAGCTTCTAAAATCAATATTCAAATAAAAAACAGTTTAAATATGTGCACTACTCACCAGATTGGAGTTGGTGGCATTCGAGTCATCCTCAGGGAAGGGGATGTAGACGGCTAAGGCCACACAGTTAGCAAAAATGGTCATCAGGATGATGATCTCAAATGGTCTGAGAAGAGGGTTAAGGAAGATACACACCAGAACAGAGAAGAGTACACAAAACAAAACAGCGGTGTACAGACATGTCAACTTCCTAGTGTTTTATAGGTTCCTAATAACCAAGACCTGACATAGAGTAAAGGATAGAGTATATAGGTCCAGGTAGGCTCTATTGCTGTGGGTCTAATATTTGTGTGGGACCCAGCAGACTCACTATCAGCTCATGTGATGCCTTATAATCAATCACTAAAGAAGAGAATCTCAGATAGCTGTAGCTGTTAGACAGTTTTCTAACAGCTACTTCTTTATTTGTCTTTATTTGGCAGCACATCATGCTTTTGGCCAGTGTTCTCTCTCGATTTGGATCTGTTGGGGTCAACCACATTTTTGATTGAGTCTAATTATCCTCCGGTTTACTTCAGACCAAGTCTGACTGTCCTCAGATCCCTTCCTGATTCAGTGTCTTTTTTGAAATATCAACATAACATAAAGACTCTTCATATCAGGCATGTTATCTTTTACAAAGAGGTATTTTTAAACAAGCTAATATACCCTTACATAAGCAGAGGTATATATACACACAGCAGAGTGCACAACCCAGTGTACACAATGAGAGAGATCAAAGCTGTTAAGTTTGCCCTTTTGTTAACAATAAGACATATTGGGTCACTTAGGAGTCTCTTTGTGTGCACATGGGGGCGGTGGGGGGGTAGAGAGACAGTGCATGCCCTAATATGGGTGCAGTGAGGAGCAGGCCTGTCGCGTGGAAGACAGGATGTGGACGGAGAAAAGAGTGAGAGCGAGATGGAATGAGAGAGAGGAGAGACACAGTGGGTTTTTATTTGGAACGGTCCTTGAGAGGGGAGTGACCTCATTATTTTTGGCCTCAGAGAGATAGAGAGAGAGAGAGAGAGAGAGAGAGAGAGAAAGAGATAAAGAGAGATACAAAGTGAGAGAGCGAACTGAGAGTGGAGAGAGAGTGAGTGAGGGAAGGAGAGAATGTGAAGGAGAGATAGAGGAGGTCTGGTTTTCATCAACACAATTACTAACTGCCACTGCTGTCACCTCCACCTCTCTTTGCTCTCCCTCTGCTCTCTCCTTTAATTCATTCTTTCCTTCCTTCCTTCCTTCCCTCCTTCTTTCCTTCCTTCTTTCCTACAATTCCTTCCCTCTTGGCTGCATGTCAAAACTGTCTTGACTCCAGATCTTGTGGTATAATATAAACAGCACTGCATTGATGAGCTGCAATGTCAGAACATTGAATCCAAAGAACAAACTATAAGTTATTATATACCATGAATGCAGGCTTTTTAAGGCTTTGCTGGGCATCAAATTGAGCAAGGTTTTGTGAGTGGGAAGCCAGTGAGGGATCATGTCTGTGTTGCTGCACCACTATCACGACTGCTACTAGTTGGCTGGAGTGCATGTGCAGAGGGCGTTGGATATGGGTGTGCATGCAACAAGCAACAAGTAGCTGAGAAAAGGACCAAATTTTGAGAAATAGGGAGGAATACAAAAAAAAATCAATCCATATTTTTAACTGCATTACCCTACATCTATAATGAAACTTTGACAAAAATAAAATATCACAAGATGTTCACAGCGATGGACTGCTCTACGTATCTAAAGCAAATTTCGACTGTAAATTTTCACAGTGCAGTAAAATGACCAGGAGCCAATGGCTGTTTGTAAGGTAAGGTAAATGCATTCCACACTATGCTAGAAAATAGTCTGCTCTAAGTGTACATTGTCAACATTGTTACTTTCAATTGCACAAAAACAATCATTATTTTGTTTGAACAATTTGATCCTACTTGCATACTTGAAATTTACATCAGGAGGCCTTATATGGTAGCTAAAGTACACAAAGATTAACTTCTTAGTAACTCTTGAGTCATGACTTCAGATTTTTATCATCATTACATTTATAAATAGGCACTGTAAGAGTCTGAGTCATTAATATAACAGATAAATTTGTTGAGTGACTCAACCATTTTATAACCTCAATGTGAGAGGAGAACCACATCTGCAATTTACTTCTTACTAGTGTAGTTACCATTCAAAACGTGCCGGTTTGGAATGGGCCGATTGTTTGGCCTCAGGTAGTGCTGCTTCAACACATAGAAAAAGTAATACTGTGGATGTCAGGTGTGAATGAGTATATACACCAACAACATGACAGAAACTAACATTCTATTATTATTCTATTCATGTATGTTAAGTACTGTAATTGTGAATTTTTTCTCATTTCAAGTATAAAATGTGCATCCTAAAATAAAGTGGATCGATCATCTGTGGCTTCAATTGGATCATTTGAGTGAGTATGTTTGCTTAAAAGATTTGTGCTTATATGAGACATACTGATTTTGAACTGCCTGTGGGAAGTAGCCTAAGAGTCTGTCCATTCTTGATTAAAAGCTATGTTTTCGCTATCTACTTTTCTCTTTTTAGAGCACGCCATGTGAAAAACTTTTCTGACTAGCTGTATAGCTCTGATCGCTGGCTGTGCTCATGCTTATAATTTTATTATTATGGAGTACAAAAAATCAGAAACATAAATACATTTTTGGTGGAAACAACTCATACAGGGACTTGAGGTTTTAATGAACACTCACACTCAATATTTTCAGTAATTTCTTTGTCATTTGACTATTATGCATGTAATTTAGCCATTTCCAGTTAGGCCCTATGCAATTTCCAAATCATCAAATTTTATCCTAAGTAATAATATCCACTCACACTGATCCATATTCATTTCCTGATTTAGAGAAATGCTCCACTCCAGAGGACGGTCACCACTTCAACACAACGCTCTTTCCTTACTCCTAGACGGCATACCAGGACAACATACAGAGCTGAGCAGCTCGCTCTTCGCTTGTTTGTTCAAAGTTTATTAATATTATATGTATTGCTTGTTCAAACGTGTTTTCGCTGTATACTCCACACTCAGACACCGAAGTAGGCGGCTCGCTGTTCGCTTGTTTGTTAAAAGTTTATTACCATCAAATGTGTCGCATGTCCAAGCATACCATGTGAAAATACTTTTTTGACTCGCTGTACAGTTTTGATCTCGGGTTGTGCTCAAGACATGCAGTCACAGAGCCCTGAGGCCCCGCTGCTGCAGAGCTGAGCGGCTCACTGATCACTTGTTTATTCAAAGTTTATTAATATTGCACGTGTCGCATGTCCAAATTGCACCAAATTCAACACACCACTTGCTTGGGTCCCCAGCAATACATTCACCAAGTGTGAAGTAGATCGGATGAATGGTTCTCGAGATATGCGAAGGACACACATACTTACAGACAGACAGACAGTCCTTGCTTTGTAGTTAGATTTATTAAGATTTTTTTTACTTGTCTCCAAGAATATTTTGAAATTACCCAGTACGGTTTCTAGATTGAGTGATCAAACTGTCTGGACAAATAAATAACCAAGTCTCAGTTTAAATAAGAAGTGAACTTTACAGCTTTAACGATCTTGTACTACCTATAATCACACTAGCAATTTTGCTGTGTGTGGCCCCACTAGAAACAGAACTCCAATCCATTTAAGAACCTTAACTACTGTTTCAGGAATAGCCCTGCAGACAGAGAAACACGAAAAAAAACGTATTTATCTTTTTATGGTGGGGCTAGTATTTTGTTTATGTTTGGATTAAGGATTGACCCTTTAACATCATCAGCCACAAGATCATTCAGCTCACTCAGCCTGGGACCAAAATGCATCAAAGTTAATCACTCACCCTTGTAGCGGGGGCTCATTAAAACACACTCCAGACATGCGGGTTCCACAGAAAAACAGGCCTGTGACTCATTCTGGGTTCCTGACCCATAATTTAAAAAACCCTTGAGGTCTGCTTCCATCAACATGATAATAAATCTACTGTCGGCTATACTTTTGAGAGCAAAACAACATTGGATGAAATACAGAAGGCCTGACTAAAGAATCAAACCATGTACCAAGCCTCCTAATAATATACATTCATCAGCATAACAATAGCAAATTATCCATCTTAAATGGCGTGACAGAAAAAAAATATTAGTAGTAAGGATTTGCCTAAAGCTAACTGGGGGGGATCTGACAGATATAAATAACAGAAATAATTAAAAAAAGAATTTAATCAGCAAACAGTTAGCGCAGGAGGTTACACAGCTGACATGATGCAGTATTCACCAGGGAGCTGCTGTCTGAGGCATTTTGGAATTTAACATATACATCCAGGATATTAACAAGATAACTGTAGATGCATACAACAAATTGTCAGACTGTGAGTGCATCCACATACACACTAGGATGCTGTTATTGCCTAAGATACTCCGCATTCAGCAGTTGGCTCATATAAACACCACATGCATTTCACAATAACACAGATAATCTCTCATCTTGACAAACCCAAAGAAGAGACCTGGGACATACTGATATTATCTGAGAGAGCAAGCTCAACATTCTGCTGCGTTATATTGAGAAAATATATCTGTTTTCCTGACTGAGTTGAAAATGCATACAAATAGTGTAACCCCTCATGTGACCTGATGCAATATATAAGCTGTTAGTAAGGAGACCGCGAGCGAGTGTGTGTGTGTGCACGTGTATAAATGCACTCGATGACACCTTTTCAAAACTACCACTTAGTGTGATTTCATATTGAGAACATGCTACTTAGATGTACACTTGCACCCGCTCTCTCTTTGTCTCTCACACTGACCTTGCAATGTACAGGTAATGCTTAAATGCTATAATTACACAGCCTGTGAAAGTGCTGTGTGTGTGTGTGTGTGTGTGTTTCAGTCTTGTCTTATCATTTGTGTTTAAGTATGTGTGTGTTCTCCAAGGGTGTTTATGTGAGCGCGTGTTTGCTTGCATGTGTATGTGTGAGCTCAGACAAGCCCCATCGACCTGTTGAGAGCAGTAGCTGTTGTCATGGTAACAGAGAGGGTGGAAGAGAGGAAGATTTCGGATCAGCTATCTCTAGAGACTGAGGTACTCACAGAATACAGGACACACACACAGGCGTACACACACAGGCGAAGCCTATAGAATACAAACAGCACATAATTGCATAACTACAGGAATGCATGCATACAGTACACAAAGGCAACCACATACTAATGTTCAAACACATGCTGCATTCAAACAGGCCATGACTGAAGTTATGAAGGACATCCCAATGTACAACAATTACAGAAAGATTGGCAGATTGATGGGGGTTTTTCAAGATGAGTGAAGGACAAAATTTACTATAATTTTGCCACTGTTTTGCTCCTTCCTGCTCCTTCCGGCTCAGATTCAATCATGTTTACCTTTTTCGCTCTTTCTTGTCTCTCATTCTCCCTAAGAGCTTTCTCTCTCTCCCTCTCCTCAGAGCTATTTAAATGAGTGATGGAGAATTGTGGGAAATGATGTGAATGCTCATCAGTCTTTGGGTAAGATTGTTCCAATGACCCTGTGGGTTTATACATCCCCCCCTATTAATTTACTTTTCTTTTTCAACATCAGCACAGCTTGACAGTTCAGTTTAAGGTGCACTTTTGACATCATGACTTTTGATAATTGATACAAATAAACATGACGATCAGCAGGGAGATTGCACGTATTCACCCCTTTACAGCGTGGAGGGAGATTGCAAACTCACTTGAAAAGGCAGAGTTGTTCCCATGGGAAAAAATAGTTTTTAAGAAAACATGTCCATCATGTGTGTGTAATGAAAAATTGCACATTGTTGTGAACGCAAGAGCCTGCTGTTTGCAAAGGCTGCAGGACCAAAGAGTCGAAATTCAATAAGAAAAATGTTGTTAATAGTTACAATGCTACTTGTGCGTTGACGTAACTGTTTCTGCATTTTTGTGTGTGTTTTGTTAGGGATAAGGATTGTGATATTGTGTATTTTTGTTATTTTCAACAAATCCATGAAAAGACCAAAACCAACAATGTGTATGTCAGTCTCTTAATACTCCGGATCTTCCACTCCCTGTTTGTGGTACTCAGCCAGTCCAATGGACTTTGGGCTGAGTTGGGGCACTGTGGTTTTTGGCAAACTTTACTCAAACAGGAGTAAATAGTGTATTTGTTAAGGAATTTTCTGTGCTGGATAAAAACACATTTGCTACACTAGCAAGTGTTTATGACATACATATAAAATATATGAAATAAACTATGGTGTTCATCGGGGGCGTTGGCCGGACTGTTAACCATCAGGGGCTGAGCCCAGATTCTTTTCCATCAAAAAACTTTTAAAGACATACTTCTAAACAGACTGTCTCCATGCATTTTTTTTCTTGCATGTCAGGGATACACATTGCTTATAAAAAGGGGAAAACTGGAGCAGGAAGGAGGGTTTTGAATTTGATTTATCATATAATCTGCACATGAATATTCCAGTCACTTGGATGTCTCAAAGTTTTGTTTTATGGAAGCTGTGGTAACTTAACTGTCAGTATATGACATGATCAGAGAAGTTGGATTGGTCATAAAACTTGCCTTGGGTATTATCACTTTTTGTAGGATTACCAGACCAATAAAATATAAAACTTTTTGGCTATCTAACACGAGACTAGGCTAATTTGGTGTCACTAGCCAAAGGGAGGCACAACTAAGCTACCTTTGCTAATGGTTTAGCTGGCTACAGTGCAATGCAAAGTATGCTAGCTGTATATAACTTATGCTCTGCTCATATCATGTTCACCTTGGAACTCGAGAAGATGTTCTGTCACTGCTTCAGCTTAAAATACACATATCCATTTTTCCTCACACTGACTGACTGTGTGAGCTAGCATTTGGCATAGTAACCCCATCAATTGAAGAATTGACAGAGACCTGTCAGCCAAAAAGATATGAACATTTCCACATATTTTCCTGTAAACCCTCTCCGATTGGTCTTGCCTAATTTCTGTTCACTGATGATACAAAATTACAACACTTTACTGACAAACCACTTAAAGTGGAGAATTATTCGGGGCTAAAGGAAAAAATCTTTGGGGTTACAGCTCCGAATGCCCAGGCCAGGCAATGCCTATGGTGCCCATGTTCATGGTAATGAAATGGAAACATATCATCCAGTTCAACAGTGTTGCTCATTGACTGTTTTAAGTTTTTGGACAATAGCAGCCTGTAGCAGAGAGGATTATCTATATCAGGCCTTGTCTACACAGACAATACTTGTTTGTTAGATCAAATCATCGATGGTTTTGATGATTTCATGGAATTTGTTGACAATAAAAAAAATAGAACATCATCAGACTTAACTTTTGAGTTGGCTAAGAGAAAAAATGTGGCTTTGCAGGTATTTCTGATTGGATGTACAGTATATGTTGTCGCTGTTAATATTCAGAGCCTCAGTAGGAAGATGTAAAAGATGCTACATGTAATTCCTTTAAAGCCCATTTAGAGGTCAGTTTTTGGCTTAAAAAAAATGAAAGCTCACACTATGCATGTGGGAGAGACCGGCAGTATGTGTTGTGTACAATTATAACGAACAGTATTTTTCTATGGTACCTCATTATAGCCCACAATGTTATCAACTGTGATTTATTCTAAGCCGATCACTTCCAAATGCAAATCTTTACACACACCTCTACTTCACTGTCTCTTCCCTCACCAATTCGCCTTTCGCTTCTCTCCTCTCCTCCCTAATGAGCCCCCTATCCTCTCTGCCTCCCTCCCTCCTTCCCTTACTCATTATTTGCCCTCCCCCTGCTGTGTCATTTTTCTTGTTTACCTTTCCCATTCTCCCCTTGATCGCTCTCTCCCTCCCTCCTCAGCTACTCCACTCCATCATCTCTCCTGTCGACATCCATGTCCTGCCCACATCCCTGCCCTTCTCATTTCCCCAACCCCTCCTCTTCCTCTCCTTTTCCCTCTCTGGACTATGTGTGACTGAGTCGATGCTCATGTGGACCCCTCTCCTATTATAGATCACTTTGACTGTGACACTGACCATTTCTGTCTCTCTCTCCCTTTCTCTCTCTCTATCTCACCCTGAGGGAACCCAAGTCATTATGTTCTGCAGCTTAAAAAAGAGGGGGGAAAAAAGTCCAGAGAAGAGGAAGGGTAGAAAGGAAGGACGGGTGGAGGAACAGCAGGAATAAAGGGATTTGGACAGTCATAAGGGGGGAGAGGGATAATAAATGAAGGGAGTGTTGTGGAGATGGAGGATGGATGGAACATAGAAGGAATAGAGGCATGGATGGACCTGGGGGAGAGAGGATGAACGCAGTTGGAGCTGGGGGAGGAAGATATGCTGGGGAGAGGTGTGACGGAGGGGTGAAAATGACATAATTTATTTTATCCTCCTGTGAGGACACAAAAAAAGAGAATGTAAGATGAAAGAGAGAAAAGAGTAAAAGAAAAAGAAGGAGGAAGGGGAGGAGGGATTACAATGAGTGAGTGGAGAGGATAGAATCACACATATTGAAGCCAGAGGACAGAGAGATTGATTAAGAAAGAGAAGAGGAGAAGGGATGGAAGAGAGAGAGAGAGGCACAAGGGAGTCATTCCTCAAAGTAACTCTGTTTAAAGGAGCAGGTAAACCTTATGGTGTGTTCAGACACTCATATGAGTTTCACTGCTGGATTATTTGTGTTTATTTGCCCCAAACAGCCAAAATACATTACTGTACCTTAGCTGTAAGCCAGCTAGCAACAGACTGTGTCTGAGGGAGTGTCCCTCTGTGTTTGTGTTCAGTTCAGCCTCTGACTGAACTCAGACCTCACCAGAAATTCCAGTTCTTTCCGATATTTCCCTCCAGTCTCTCTCTGTTTTCTCCCTCTCCTCTCCTCTCTGTATGTTGATGAAGTACCTTCATTAAGCCCTGCGATACGTGCAGATTTTTAGCCCAAGTTGAAACATTTCAACTCACCCACATGCATATTTGCGTCAATTGGCATCTTTGCATGGACCCTGTATGTAATCGCCCTGTGCGAAAAATTCACTTCACGTTCTGTCTCAACACAACTTTAGAGGTAAACCTTTTGCATTTTTTACATTATTCATCTTTGAATGGTGGTCATTCTCACTCGCATTAAGATAGAACATGTGAAAGACGAAAATTTGTTTTGAAGAAAGGAGCTTTTTCGTTTGCCTGATTTATCCCTATCTTGTAAGTTCAAAATGAGGACAACATGTACCGCAAGAGCTTCAGAGGACAGATCCTTCTGAACATGTATCCTTCAGGCTATCCAACAAAATTAATTAAGAATGTCATCTGTTTAACCTTTATAAACATGACACTTTCTTGAAAGTGTTGAATGCGATTCCATATTGCAAGCAGTATAAAAACAAACCTGCACTCATGGTTAGTTAAAGGATACTTCCATTCTACGATGCTGATGCAGGCCCTGCGGATGGGGTTCTTGAGCGTGAGGCAGAGAAGGGCTCGCGGCGGCCTCGTGGCTGTTGTTGTGGTCTGTTTCTTGGGCTTGGAGCTGTAGTGTTGTCTCTTCCTTTGCGTGGAGCTTGCTGTGGAGATGGGCCCGCCTCCCAATCCAAGCCCCGCCCCTCCACCCGATGCGGCGTTGCCCATCATCTTCGCCTGCCGCGCAGCGTCAATGGCTGCTTGCCAGCTCAGGGCCGCTCCCGGCGTGGGGATGTGCTCCGGGGCAAGGCCAACCACGCCCACCCCGTGATTGACCCCGCCCCCTCCTCCACCATGGTCTCCGTGGCTACCTCCGCCACTGTGCTCGTTGGTCAGGCCGGGGGGAGGAGGGCGAGGAAGGGGGGGAGGGGGAGAGTAGTCGGAGCCTGAAGTGGAGAGATAAAGAAGAGGAAGAGGGGAAAGAAAGTTAGCAAACAACACAAGTCAGTAAACCTTCAAATCACTTTGCTTTAACAACACACTTGTTTTCTTGAAGTTTATACAGCGTTTCAATTTGATACAGTTTGGTTGTTTACTTTGGAGACCTCAAGAGTGTTGGAATTGTTGACATATCCGTTAGTGAACCCTGCATATTTTTCAGTCACTGAAGGGTCACTCCGTAGAACAGACCGATGACTCATATACTACCATCTGTTAAGCAAGTACAACAGAGCTAACTGAACACTGTTTAGTTCCTAAGCATATCGCTGTCCATTCAACATGAGCACAACACAACAGACCAGCAATTTACCTGCTGGATTAATGCTTATTCTTTGTGCTCACGTCTCCTTATCATTGTTATATATTTAATACACAATGGTATGGGATTAGTTTTTCTATGATTTAATCTTTCACAGAAAATATGCAGATTTTCCAAGATCGTTTGTTCTTATCAAATTTAAAAAATATTTTTTACATATTGTCATACATTCCTATGTCATTGATCCTAGTCTAAAATCCAAAGCATAAAGAAATCACTTGCAGTTTAAACAGCCCTACAACTTTTAGAAGAACACAAAACACTGCCTTTGTGTCGTTGTTAACATCTTTATGGAAAAAGACATTTAGAAATGTCTCTAGTTTCGCCACCCCGGGACTCAACCCAACCACCCGACCGCCCGCCCAGGCACCGCCCCTCCAAAGCTGTAAACCTAGGGGAAACACTGTGTAATAATGACTCTATTTTTCAAAGACTAAAGTCAGCGGGGTAAAATGCAGAGTCTACTCGAGTCTGCACAAGTAAGACTACAAGACTGCAGGCAACCAATGCAGTGAAATAAAAGAAAAGAGGAATCTTAGAGAGAAATAAAAGACAGAATTACAATAATCTCAGTGAGATTACATAGTTGTATCAGCCAGACAAATTGTAGGAATAAGACTAAGTGAGAAAAAGTAAAAGAGAGCGGATTATCCATACTGTATGCTTAGCCAGATTAAAGACAGTTATAATATCCTCTCAGCTCCCCCCCCCCTCACTCTGACATCTGAACAAGGATTCTACAAACGCTCTCACCCTGCAGCAGATTACACGCTCTGTGAATGTGCCATTTTCTGGTTTAAGACAATGCACGTTAGTGTTACGTTTGTGTCAACAAAAATTGTTATTAACACAAAAACAAATCATGCAAATACACATGAAATTTTAAATGTTCCTGAGAATAGAGAATAACGGCATTGCTTCATGGGAAACTACAGTATATCAGTTACTGATAATACCAAAACATTTCAACAAAACAGACACAGGTTTTGTTTTTGAGTAATAACATAATAAATTCAAAATCTTAAAGTTTCTTGTTGACACTTTTGCTTGAAAAACACAATTGTTTGAGGACAGAACCACTTGTGTTCATGTATTTAGCCTAATGTATATAGCTACCAGTTACAAAATATGCCATTCGCTGAATACAGTACAATATGTTACAGTGCCATAAATTCATATATTTTTTTTTAGCACATGTGGAAATAGAAATACTCATCTTGGCAGTGACAGATCTATGCCTTCAGTATTTTCATTAGTACTTGGAGTAACATCAATATGCTGATTTTCGAATGAAATCATGTTTGACCAAATGTAATTCCTAATGTCAAATTCACAAATCCCATAAAGTGCAAAGCCACTTTTCAGAAAATACAAAACTTCAAGAACCCCTGTAAAGTTAATCCAACCCTCGCTGTTACAACAGAGATAAGGAGAAGAGAGAGAGAAAGAGGAGAAAGTGAGAAAGAGATGAGCAGGGGTTAGAGAGAGGAGGCAAGATAGACTTATCCCGTATGCTTAGTACGATTACAGGGCGGTTACAATATCCGCTAAAATCCCATTCCTCTCACTTCAGAGCTATAAGTTTCTACATATGCACTCCCACTGGATGATGGCAGGATCATTACAGGAACATTACATCAGATCCTGTGCGTATCACACACACACACACACACACACACATACACACACAACGCAGAGGCATCTAACTTCAAATGTTGATTGCCTATAGTCATGTCAAGACTACGATGTGAAATGTATCATACCAAAAGTATTGTGTGACTCAACAGACACAAATATACTGCAGTAAGAGGCTCACAGCATGTGTGTAATATGTCACACCAACCTCTAGCCTGTGACCTCTGACCTCCCCTCTCTTCATTTCACTCACTGCCATCTGACTGGTAAAACACACCTTCCAACTTTGCTGATAATTTCCATAAAGCACAGCACCAAAATGGATGATTCTCTGCTAAATAATGTTTTATTTATGTGTATGTACAATATTTATCCATGAGGATTACTTCAAGCCACATACACAAGGAAACTAACAAAATTAAATATACAGTGGGATAAGGATAAGAATACTTTGTCAGTGAATCCATGTGTCTACAAGCATTTAACTTATTCAAATAAAACTTAATATACGTCTGTAATATTAAAAGTAACTGTCCTCAATGCAGTAGAATAGCTTCTGTCACTATTGTACTCTTAAACATTGATTATTTTAGTATTAATATTATTATCAGTGTAAGCAGCATTTTCATATATTGTAGCTGGTCAAAGTGGAGCTAATTAGTGTTAATTTTAACAACTTTCTAAAACGTTGGGTGGGGCTAACTTAAAGAAATGCATCATATGTTTTGGACAGAATTTCAATAATAAAAAGTAACCAGTTGATACAGATTTCAAATCATGTAGTGGAGCAGTAGAGTATAAAATTTGTCACCAAAATGTAGTTAAGGTATAAGCATAAAGTAGCAAGACACTAAGTAAGACAGCCTAGCATTGGATTTAGCCTACTAATGAGCAGCTAGCTTAGCACCCCTTTCTCGCATCGCAGCGCTTTATCGCACTGCAGGCTTGTTACAGCAAACACAACTTACTAGCCAGCTAACAATACTTAAAATGTCAAAAAGACAATTTTGAGGTTACCAGAAGATGTTTTCCTCAACTTTTGGTGTAAGTTAGCAGCTAGCAGCTGCCTCTCCGCGCCAAGCTAACCGTCACGAGCTGCTCCTCCTGAACTAGCTAGCTAATGTTAAATGAAAGTCAATCTTTCTTACCAACTTCCTACGATAACACAACAGAGTCACTCTGATGCAATTATTGATTTCTCAATTGTAATACCTTACTTTACTTGCCACTGCAAAAGCTAGTCACACACCAGTCCCAAAACTAATATTATTGAGGTACTTTATGGGCTACAAGTGAGTAACATCCTCTGACATAGAAACCTGCTGGCTGCTAATGTGATCAGTCTCTCATTTTCATTAAATAGCCTTTTAATACTTATATTTTATTATGCTTATATAATAATAAGTATTATTATACTTAATGCTTATATTTTTTGTTTTATGCCTGATTCTTGATACTGTTTTAATACTCAGCATGTAGGAATTTTATGTTATGACTCGTTTTATTGATATTGCTGTTTGCTGGTTTTATTCCTGTGATTTGGTTTTTTTTTTCCTCTGTTTTATGTCAAGCACTTAGTAATATTTGCTCAGAAAAGTGCTACATAAATACACTTTATTATTATCAGTACAACTGGAATACCCTAAAGGTAGTCTTAAAACAAATGCACTAACTAAACAACAACACAAGACACATCTGCAAATATTTAGGAGTAGCGTGTCTTGAATAAAGCGATAGCCCAGTGCCCAAGGAGGTGCTCTTTACATTCACCAGCAGTGAAGTCATTTGGTATCAGAAGCAGCTGTGCCTTATGGGAAATACTGTACCACTGAGGTTTCAATTAGGAGCATTTCTTTCATCTTATTACTTGGCTGTAACTATATTTTCCTAATGATCCCTAAACTCTGGGAATAATTTTAGAGGTTTTTTTCGGCTTTATGTGATTTCTTTAAAAGTAAAGAACCTGAAATTCAATAGCAAACTTTCCTTTTATATATATATACAAGCATGAAAACACACACACACACACACACACACACACACACACACACACACACATATTTAAACTGCATCCAGTATTGTCCCAGATGCTGCTCCATACAGGAAAAAAAAATCTTCCTCTTTCTCTCCCCCATCTACTCCAGTGTGAGTTAATATCTGCTTCCTGACTGCTCTTGCACATCATCATCTCTCTCTTTTTCTCACTATCTCTCACAAACACACACACACAGACACACACATAATCACTTTCAGCATATTGTACTGCTGCGTGATCAGTTTATCTCACACTGCCTGCCCCTCTCACAGGGTGTACCCCACTGAGAGTGTGTGTTTGTAAGTACTGTATGTGTGTGTGTGTGTGAGCTGCATGTATGTGAGGATTAGAGAGGAGTAAAACTTTAATAATACTGAGCTCACTAATCTGTCTGTCTGACCGCGTGCCTCTCGGTGTGTCTGTCCTTTCACATACATATGCACAGTCATGCAGCGTGTGTGTGCGTGTGCCTGTTGTACGATAGACTGTGTGCTGATGTGACTGACTATAATTCCATTAGCAGCTCTTTATACTGCAGGAGGGAGGGGGCATCAGCCCGTGGAAATATGATTCTGACTGAAGGGGAAAGAGAGGAGAAGGGAAGGTTGAAGGGATGGAAGAAGAAAAGGAAAATTGGATGAAGAAAGTATAGAGAGCAGGAGGTGGGGGGTGGATATAGGAGGACGTTACAAGATTGAGAGAAAAACAAAGTGGAGGGGGGGTATAAAGAGGGAAAAAGAGGGAAAGAGCATTGTTGAGAAAAATGAGTGGAGGGCTATGGTGCTTAACCATGAGTGACAAGACTTAATCCAATCATTCATCCATCCATCATATGACAGTCAAAAATATTTAATACTAATTCACTCTAATAGTATTACTGTCAATGATGTTAGTAAAACCACAGACAAAGGCTTCCACAGTACTTCAGTCAATCGATAAAATGCTATAGTATTATGGTCAAAGACTGTAGCTCTTTTTCAGTTAATGTTTTACTACAGTAAATATAGGTCTAATAGAACAATATAGGTGTAATACACTTAAATTGATATTCTTAAAGCACTGCAGTCAATGGCAACATTGATCTACAGTCACTGATGGTGAAAGTACTACAGTAAAAACTACTCCCACTGTACAGTAATTGCTCTAGCAGTACTACAGTTGGTAGTTTTCCCCCTTATACACCCCTTTATATACTATTTGAAGCCTTTTTTGTGTTTTATTTGATTTTTTTAATGTATAATGCTTTTTGCATTTTTAAATAATGCAATATGTCTTTTTCACAGCAACCAGCTCATCTTGCCATAGTGGGAAAAAACACAGGTGTTACTAATAACATTAACGATGGCTCTGTTACATTCAGTCCCAGTAAGTCATGGCAGTGTGACACTAAGACTGCATGTGCAATAATAGGACCCTGAAAGAGAAGCAGCTAAATGGAACTCATTAATTTTATATTTTATTATTCACACCTGTGCTCTTCCTACTGTGTGACATGTCTTCCATGAAAAAGATATGTCACACTTACAAAAGGGCATTTTAAAGGCCCAGCACACTCATGGTAAATCACCACAGGTGATTCTAATTATTTTGGCTGATTAAACCTCTTCTCAGGGCTGTGCAGGCATGTAAAGAAGACTGTGCTTGACTGATCGCTCTCTTGTTGACTTTGTTGCACCTGTTAGTGCGTGACAAATTCAACCTTTGTCATTATAGGAAGTCCAGCAACCTTAAGTAATGCACAACATAGCGCTTCCCACTTTCAACCTGAGCAGAAGTCTGATCCACCAGGATAATTGAAAACACCTCTGTGGGTGTGCAGGGCATTTAAAATATGCAGTCTGCAACCAGCAATACACTTGCAGAGGATGTATATAATGATAAATTAAAACCGAGTTTTCCTTGAAATGTGTACAAACCACTGTCAGTGAGACTGACAGCACCTAAGCACAGCATCATCAGTCATAATACTGTAAAAAAAAAAAACAGTCAGCTTTCACTTCAACTGAACTTGAAGTGAACCTAACTGCAGCTGAACTTCACTGTGAACTGAACTGCAGACTGTAATGAGTTGTGATACAAACTCAAGTCAGTGGAGCTGTTATCTACTTAATGATAAAGACTGGAGAGAGATGCTATCACTGCAACTCCAAGCACTCTGCCGTAAAATGTCATTGGCACACACACACACACACACACACACACACACACAAAGAGTATACTGCAAATTGTTCCGTCTAATATTGCTTACCAACAAAACACAGTTCCAGTACAAATTACAGCAGCGAAAACTGCATTACTGAACACTTAGAAAAACCTCATTCAGACTTCCAAAGTCTTAAGTTGCTCTGCTCGACCAGATAACAGACAGAAAAGTGGACCAATCAGATTATCCCACCCTAAATTAGTCTCTCATGTCATCTCCTTTCTGTGCCCTTCACATTTTTCCTTTTCTTTATCTGTGTCTGTCTCATCTCTCTTTCTCTCCTTCTCCATCCGCTTTTTCCTTCTTCTCCACTCGTCCCAACAGGAATCTATTTGGGTGGACAGTGATGATGTAATTATCAGTCAATTAACTGATGATGACACCTGATCAGACGCTAATTAATGGGGGGCCACACGCATGCAGACACGCACACAAACACGCAGAGGGCCCTCGTCTTACAGCAGCTCTAATCCTGCATCTTTAAAAGAACACAAATCTTATTAACAGACTTATCGAGGTCCTGAAAATTTGGCCTGAGCAATGCAGGACACACACACATACACAACAGTCCAGTCATCTGCCATCCCAGCTGAATTGTCCTTTCCTCTGAAACATGACCTCTTTTTCTCTACTGTACCTCTTTTTTCTCTCTCTCTCTCTATCTGCTTCCTCTCTAGTCCTACATCTCTCTTATCCTCCTCGTCCTCTTTTTCCTCTTCTTCGTCATCGATGCCAAATCCCTCATCCATCTCCCCGTTCCTATCTCACATCAATAGTCAACAACCTTCTTCTCTCCTCTACCCTTCCGCTCTCTCCTTCCATCATCTACTTCCTCTTCATCCCTCCATACCTATTAACAGTCCCCACCCTCACCCCCCCCTTTCCTTCTTTCCCATACCACCTCTCTTTCCTCTTCTTCCTCTTTTCTCTCTAATCTATATAGCTGTCACTCCCTCCATTGGCTCTCCAGCAGCGGACAAGTTCATTTTCAGCCGCGCACCCTTCCTCCTTCCTCCCATCAATCTAGCCCTCCTCATCTCTCCATTTTTCTCTATCTCTCTTGCTTCACTGCTTCTCACTCTTTCTCTCATCACTTCACTCTGTCATTTTCAAATAGCTGACAATTATTCTCTCCCTTGCTCTCGACTCTCTGTATAGCTGGAAAAAAAAAAAAAAAGTAAGCCAGACTATCGCCGATCGGATCCGCAAGACGGTTGCTTCCTCGCTTGTCTTTAACAATCACTTTTATCAATCATAAAAAGCTGCGCATTCTAAAAATAAAGCATGAAACAGCATAATGGATGTGAACTCTGGTTTCATTTTTTGGCATAACAACTGTGATTGCCACTGCTTCTGTGTTTTTTAGGGTTTGTGTGACATCCCTTCATCCTTAACTCTCATTATCACTGTCATCATAAATACCGGTTATAAGCATAATACTATTTTTATCCAGTTTATGTGTCATCCACTCACTCACACACACACACATACACACACACAGACGTTAAGTGTGTATGTACAAACCCAAAAGCAGAGTAAGAGCTCTTCTGTATCAGTTGTGTACATAAATGCGCATGAATTTTGTATGCTTACATAGCCTGTGTGTATTTTTGTGCGCATATGTGTGTGTGTGTGTGTGTGAGCACGTCTCTCATTTGTCTCTCTCTCTGTCCATATGTGCCCATTATGTGGCCGAGTGAGCACACCACACAGACACACCTGCTCCCCTCGACACACACACACATGCGCTCTCGCACACACATACAAGCGCACACTCATGCACACATATACACCTGCTCCCCTGGAAAGAGAAAACACACACACACACACACACACCTGCTCCCCTTGATCTATGACCCTCCCAGCAGACGATTACAGTATGCGCTGACACAGATGTGGGCACACACACACACACACACACACACACAGAAAGCTCTCACAGCATGAGCAGGACATGCATGCAATTTACAAGAAAAACACACAAAGTGGTAAATCACATGCTTGTGATCGGACCAAAGCGGCTGGCTAAACAAACATGACAACCAACTAAATTGAAAACTTATCATATTGTATGTTCACACCTGCCGAATATTCACCATTAATGGACAAACGGATGGCCTGTTGTCAAGGGAAATTCTTGCTCATTTACTGTACATTGAAAACAAAGTGCTTCTCATTTATCTGAATGCTACCAAGTGATAAACACACCTCTGCCTGTTACAATCGAGGTTGTTTGTCCTATTTTGCCTTGTCGACATAAAGACCTGATAGGAAGGCACATTTACTTTTTTTGTTATAAATGAGGTCATTCTAACAACAAAACAGCTACAGGTATATGTGCTACTCAACATTCATTTCTCACAAGAGCCTCACTGCTCTTGCACTTCTCAAAGCTGCGAATGCTGGCTCTAAAAACCCAGTCGTATATGGATTTATTCATTAAACTGTAGCGTACTACTTGAGGTGGAAAGTGAAGTGTAAGGGAAACGAGGAAGTCTGTGCGTGTTCGTGTGCACGCTCCTCCACACATGAGATAGATATGGCAGTAACATGTCAAGGGAATACGTGTGTATGAATTATGCACTCGTGGTCGGTATTCAACAGCACATTGCTCACTGTCATCTGGACTCTCTGGTTTATTACAGCCTAGCCTGGCCCTCATGCTGTCAATCATAGTTCTGAAGCAGCTGATTGGTTGGCGTCTTCATACTCTCAGGAGGTCAGGAAGGATTGGACTGTTGGTATTTGAATCATATAATAAAAAAATGAGACTGTAATATATGGATTTATTGTTATAAGGGTGTTTTATATGTCAGTTTCTGTCAAGAAAGTGTGTGGCTGACCAAGACTTGATCTTGGACTTGATCGAAGGACAAATCATTGAATTTTCATTGTCCCCCCCCATCCACATTTTTGTATTAAAAAAAATCTCCACAATGGCAGTTTTTCATGTTAAATGCTGAAGCTTCGGGAAATTAATCAAAGCAGCCCCCGGGGACCATAAAACATAGCTAATTGTCATTTATCCCCAATCAAGAGACAATTGCTATAACAACGACATGCTACAACAAATCATCAGAGGGCTAACTTTGAGCTAAAGATAAGACTGAATGGTGTTAAGCGATTTTTTTTTACTTCAGAAGTCGAGTCAAATAACCCCCTTGGCTGGCTAGTTGAATAGACTGAGCCAATTCCAACAAGGTCTTATTTTTTTCATGTCAACTCAGGGTGCAAGTTCCTGCTAAGTGAAAATCCTTAGACTTGATGTAAGACTAGATGTAAAAACATGAACAGTTGAGGACATTTAAAGTCTTGAAACAGCCAGCAGTTAAGACTGTAAGGATCGAAGGCAGGCAGTAAGTGTAACAAATGTCATCTAAGTGATGTACAGTACAACCCACTGCAAAAAACGTATGACTGCAGCAATACTAGTTTCAATGCTGATGTCAGTGCTTTGTACAAACAGCTTAGAACATACAGGTACAGAGTCATGATCTAATCCATTGCTGTAACAGATACAGACACAGATACATTTTCTTCTTTAGATAATTCTAATGGAGGAAATGTATCAGATAGCTGAAGAATAGCTGAAAATTAAGTCACTGCTCTGATAAATGACAAAACCAGTGCTGCTTGAAACATAAGGAGCCGTGATAGACGGGAAGAACGAATGTGGGGGTGATGCAAGTGAGAGCGAAAGAAAGAAACGAAGAAGAGAAAAACAAAGAACTTGTGAAAAAGAGAAAAGTCAGAGCGAGCAACGAGGAGGAGGAGGAGAGAAGAGCGAGAGCCGATCGAGACACGGGTTGCGTAGAAGAGGGAGGAGAAGGAGGAGAAGCGAGAGGAGGAGGAATTAAGGCTTGTTCACACTGCGCCTCCATGCCGACCTCGCATACACACATATTCACACACACAGTGCAGGCAGCAGATATTAATAACTCCTTATTAATATTCATCTGCAGTGGAGAGATGTGAGGCCAGAGTAACCCAGATACGAACTGTCTCTCTACCTGTCTCTCGCTGCATCCTTCCTTACATCTAATGTTCATGCTCTCTACAGGTTTTCTATTTTTCGCATTGTAGGCTACATGTTATAAAAAAAACTTCTGTTTCTGCATCATCAGGGTGCTTACATTATGTGCCACAAAGATTGAGGGATGGGTCAAAAGCTACAGTGTAGATTTAGGGATAATAAGGTCCCAAAAATGTTCAGTTGGAGACATTTGGCACCATGTTTTTGCTTTTTGACAAATGCACTGAATCTCCCAAGGAGGATATGATATAAATAAAGGTTAAAACAAGTTGACATGCAGTATTTTTTACTGAGGTGACAAGGTGTTCATCCATGTTTAATGTCGCCTTGTTGAAATGTCTTTCTTCCTCTCCTTCCTTCTTCTCACTCTCTCTTTCCACATCTGCCCTTTACTGATGTTAAGGGCAGATGTGCTGCTATAATGCATAGCATATGCCATTCAGACAGCGCCTTCATCCAGAGTGCCTTCCGGTAAAGTAATTGCATACATTTTCAGTATGTGTGGTCCCATTGAATGGAATCCCTAACCTTGGCAAGGTCATTACAATGCAAAACCAATAGAGCCACACATGACCACCTGTACGCTACAGAATCAAACAGTGAGTGGAATATCAATATGGGATGTTTAACCCTCCATATAGGTATCAGATAGGTAATGTTTCTTACACTGGACAACATGATAAGGTAATAATAAAGATCAGCAAGAGGAAAGTATTTCAAAGTCAATAGCAAACACTTGAACTGTCCTGTGTTACTATGAGGAAACAATTACACAAACAGCCAAATATTCTGTGTTACAGTATCTATTGTACATAGCAGAGCATGCATTGTTTTGTAACCCAAGAATACAGGGTTACACACTTGGACACATCCTGTGTGTATCATTCTGTAGACTTGCTAATTGAATTGTGACATTTTCACATGATTTGTTTTCACATTTTCACATTAATCCTGCAAATGAACATTTCTGTTTTTGTACTGTTAAATACTTTGGCATAGGAGCACCTTGGTGGTCCAGGGGTTTAAGGCAACAACCGTGAACTACTGTCCATAATCCCCAGTTTGAGTCTGGCGACCTGTGTTGTTCTCTTTGTCCCCTCATTTCCTGCCATCTCTCTACCGTTGACTTTCTAATAAAGGGAAAAATCCTGAACAAAATTACTTTGACATATTCTTTCTGACTATAGTTGATCCTGTTGGTTGATTTAGGCATTTTCCAACTCTGTTTTTCTCACTAACTGGTCTAATGTTTTTTTGTCTTTTCTCCCTTTCTTTTACCTTCTGCACAACAAATCAAGACAAAAACAACCTTTACACACACACACACACACACACACAAATATTGCCCGTATATAGTGTTTGTTTCTGGCCTGATTGTTGCTTTTGTATCGATTCTACAGCCAGATTTTGAAAATATCACCAGCCAGAATCCAAACGCTGATGGATGTCTGCTTTGGCTGCTAACACTGCCATTTTGGCAGAAAACCAAACTATCGTTTGCACATTCAATTGCTTACTTCCTCAAGTCATCTTGTAAACACCCCCCTCGACGTTAAATATGGAAAATTGAGTTTGAAACTTTTCCAGTCTCTCAATTTCTATGGGTGACTTCTGCATTGTTGATGACATGAAAACGATTCAGTGCACTTTAAATAAACCATTGCGGCAGACGCGTTACCATGAAAAAAAGCATTCAGCTGAACATAGCTGCAAAGACCTATTTGTAGAAAGTGTTATTGTGTTATTCTTGTTACTATTTAGTGACTGTTCTTCTCATTTGTTTGAATGATGTACTTTATGTACTTTATACAATATGTAAACAAAAACACCAGACAAGAATCAAAATGTAGGGAACTTTCAAGGTTGTTTCTTTGCTTGTCTGCTACGCCTCACCACCCTCACTTTTAAAAAAAAGACTGCAGCCACGAGCAAAACATGTTGCTGCTGACTGTTACAGCTGCTACAGAGTCAACAGGAGGTTAAAGTGGAATGTAAAGGACAGGGCCTGTCACACTTTAAAAATGCTACAACACACCAGGAAAATCTGCACCAAGAAAGTGATTGGCTAACACTATCTCTTGTGCCCTTGAGCAAGGAATGTAACTTTCATTTGCTCCAGTGGGGATCATCCAGCAGACTGTGGTTGCACTGGGCAGGTGCCAGGAGGGAGTGAGTGGACCACTATTAATGTGAAGCAGAGCATTGCTGAAAAAGTAGTGAACATTCTTAAAACTAATTTCCTGGGATTAAAAAGAAAAGAGGAAACAGATTTAACCCAGGGTCACCACCAAAAAAAAAAAAAGTCCAATCACCTTTATCAGTCTCATTCTAGTTTCAAAGAGAGAGATGTTTTTGTGCTGAATCCCAAGATAATAATATATTTGTTGAGTTTGAACAGAGCCTTTGTTGATTTTCATCATATAGATTCAAGCCATCCCTGCAATTCTGTGCTATTTTAATGACAAAATACACTATAGACATGCTATAGCCTACATTTATATAAGGCACAAATGTATGCTTTCTGGAGACTTACAGTAGGTTGTTGAGGTACACTTGATTGTGCAATAAGTATTTTTGTTAGCCTGTTATGATGCTAGCTGTATAGACTGTATATTTAATGTAACATATTTGACTTCCTTAAATGTTTACAAATGGCATAATGGAAGGGAGATTTATATTTATTTGGAAAAAAAATCAAATTAAAACAATACTGTTCTTTGATATACAAAACTGGGCTATTTTCCCTAGAGGAAACTTTGCTTTGTCTTACAGTACAGTAGCCGGGACAAAACAAGTCAAAAATCAATATTTTGTGTTTATCTAAAGGGCAACAAATTAATATTTTACAGCATCACATTTAGTTTGTTATTTTTAAATTCCCATTGTGACTTGAAACTGATTTTAAACAGTGTTACACAGATACATATGTACAAATGTGTGCATTATTTCAGTGATGCTCAGGTAGTCAGAGTCCCTCTGGCAGGTTAACCGTCAGAGTCTAGATTGTACGCTCCTGAACTCTTACAGCCTCAACTGGAGGAGTCTAGGCCTGAAAAACACTGTCACTTGTTTAACATAACAACATTAATAGATAATTCTAAAAAGAGCTTTAATATTATCAACCATAACATTATACTATTAGCTATTTATAAATGAAATGCATATTTAGACAATGGGCTTTTGTGAGACAAAAACCCCTACAGCAGTGTGATTTTGTGTTTGTCCTTTTAATGACTCCGTAGGCTCTGCTAACAAAAGCAGGCTGCACACAGCTGCTCCACACACAAATCCACAGGACAAACACACACAATATGAGATATTTTGAAAAAACTGATGCGAGATAGAACAGCAAGCAATCAACAGGCCTGCCAAGTTATTAGAAATAGCGTACAGTGTATTGACATAACATGCAAAACATGTCTTATAGTAATAATCGTCAAGTCATGATTATATGTTCCAAATTTCAAAGTAAAAAAAAAATCTGCAACATAGATTATTAATTTTGTCTTGGCATTATATCAGTGTTATCTTATCACTATTTTATGCAATTGTGCATCACTGCAGTTTTTTAAGAGCATATATTTTATTGAAGAATGTACTGCAGCATTGGACAATTACTTAACCCACAGATGTAACAAAAAAGATTTCACAAGGACATAACAGGATAGTCACTGACACATCTTGAATGCACCACTTATGAAATCACTAATAATTAACTAATAAACGCATTCTTATATGTCAACATATTCTCATGACCTTAGCTATAATCATTTTGCAAAGATCTGAATCTCCCTCACAGCCTTGTTAACAACAGTACAACAGAGTATATTCACGTAACCCTGTTTCAGAAGAGTCACCATTAACCAGATGCTCATCTGATCAGACCACACGACACAGTATTTATTTCTTGCCCTTTAACTGTGCTACACTTAGAGACTTTGACAATTAACATTATCTTAAACATACTGTTGGTCTCTGAATCTTGTAAATCCTATGGTAATTTTCCCCGAGTATAATCCCACAAATGTAAGTGGAAATTCTACCCTCAATATTTTTTCTCCTCACGTTTCATGCTCCTTCTGAAATATGCTGCGTTTTATCACACCGGCACTCGTGTCCGAATCTCCAAAAATACTCAAGCCAGCATTGATGCTCGGCCATGCGATTAACCATTAGCTTCTCGGCCGTTCTCTCACAAATTCATGGAATGTACTGTTTGTTATGCATGAAGTTTTATAAAAGCCTTACTAATGTGTTTGGGGATTTTCGCCTCAGGAGTCATATTCATGCATAATCATGCTTAGTATGACAACCTCATGATGCACTGATGCTGTCACCATACTTCAACTGCAACCATTCTGCCTGAATACACAAATCAACTAAATGTACTGCATATACAGTTACAGTATGACGATGTCTTATGCATAATGTACTGTTCCGTCTTGTACATTTTATGTCCTGCACCGTTACTGTTGTGCAGCTGCTGTATTGCCTCTTTTCATCGTCACTCAGTTTGAACTACAACACCATGATTTCCTGCATCACATTTTGTGCTTGTGTTTGAATTTGGAAAAATTTCTGCAGGATTTGTACTTACTGACAGCTGCTTTTTGGCACAAGTGAAAAAAGAAGGATGATCACATCTGGCCAAATTTTACAAACGCTTGTGCAAATGGACTCTGCATATCCTGCTAAACACAAGGACCTTCCATTAAAAGCTATTTCTAGTTCTACTTTATCACCTGTGTTTGTGTTGTGTTGACCAATTCTGTCCGCTCCAATTTTCTATCATTTAACACCCGATTCAGTACTCAACCTTGCCTGTAACAGCACTTCATTTTGAAAAATCAAGCAACCAGAAGAAGAAACATGGAAAATACAGGCACATTTATTTTTTGTGTATCCTTTTTGAGATATTAAAGCAGAATTGGATCAGAAGGTGAGATCGTGAAACGATAGAAAGGGTTCACATGGTCTAAAAACTCTCAGTTTGTTTCGGAAAATGTAATGGAAACTGCACACAGGCAGTTCAAAATGTGAAATTCATTTATTGAGGGAAAAGGATAAAGGTATAATATAGCACTGCAAATCAAAGTGTCGTAAAATGGTTAATAACTGTGTTCTGCTACTAAAGTCATTAAGAAGAACACGTCATAAAATTCCTCTTGAAACGCTTGTCATTATCAGCAGATCCTCCACAAAATACAGATGGCCCTGAGACTATAAATGAAAGTACAATCAACCACTATTAAGTCTCGTTCAATAAAACCTTCATCCACGGAGGAGAGGGGAGTCGAGGTGACGCCATTTTACTGTTGAGTCAATAAGTGTCCACACAAGAAGTACAGATACATTATGTGTGTGTGTGTCTGTGTGTGTAAGTGATCTCAGAGGAGCAGATATACAGACGCAGAGAGAAGTTGTGTTCTGAAGTACAACACACCAGGGTGCCATCAACTGAAGCACATGTGTGGTAACGTCTTTGTGTGTATGTGACCGTTTTTCGATGAGGCGAACGCACACAATACATGACTCTGCACTGTAAAATCCTCCGTTTTTTTGTGTTCAGCGCCGTAAAAGCGTGCGTGCGTCCGTGCGCGCCGCCTGTGATTATTTGACGAGACTACAAAGCAATAAAACGCTAATGAATGTGCTCTCACAGTTTAGCTCGACAGTCTGCCATCGCTACTGTCTCAGAGGGAGCGTTAAGTTTATGACTCAGGCCCTACCCACCATGCACATCCCCCATCAGGAGATATGGGGCCATGGGAACTGAGGTAGGAACTAAAGACCTTTTTAATTTAAGTTCTGCAACAGACAGTTAGTAATATGAAAAATCTAAAAAAAAAAAAAAAAGGTTATAGTAGGTTATTTTTAACAGGAACAGGTAGTTCACAGGTTGGCAATATTATAAAACATCACATAGTGGATATTTCTTAAGCCAATAAATACCATTTGGAAAACTACTGATCAAATATACAATCCTTGGTGGATTTATTGATTCACCACATGCACTTAGTGAGTCTGTCAGGGATAAAATGGAGGGATGAAGCACTTAATACGCTCCTACTTGCAGACATGAAATGGTGAGGGAGAAAGATAGGGATGTGTCATGCAACAAAGGTCCCGCACAGGAATCGACACGCCACTTCTGGACTTTCACCATAACCAGTGGAATACTATTCTGCTACCATTCTCACACTGTCACACGGTGCCTGCACTACTAAGGTATTTCATGGCCGCGCTGCAGGTTAGAGTTTACTCTCCTCCTACAGTACCACACTGTTTGCAGCCTGACGGCGTTTAGACAGAAGTGACTGGTTTGTCATCTGTCTAGGTTCAAGAGTAGAGGAGATGGTGTTGACAGCTCGACTGCCCGAGGAGGTCATTTTTGGTAAATCACTATCCTCTTTTAGAATGCTTCTTGAGACATTTCTTTTAATATATTTATGGAGCATCATAGTATCATAGAGGATTGAGATGCGTGCCACTTAATCGTATCATCTCTGCTTTGATTAAATTCAAGGACTTTTGTTGCAAGTTATGCCCCTTTCTCTCTCTCTCTCCATGTTTTCTGTCTGTCTCTACTCTGTACTGTCATTATCATAATAAAACATACTTTTTTAAAATTGGTTTTATACCTAATTCTGAATGTTGTTACATTTTAGATTTTTATGTCTTATGGCTTGTAGTTTTCTGGTTTTATATCTGGCTTTTTATTTGTGTTTTGTTGATCCTGACAGTAAAGAAACTTCACTTTCAGTTCATTAAAACATTTGAACAGCTTCAACACTGGGATCCGCCCAGAACTCACCAATTGAAAAGTATAGTGTGTACAGTACATAATCTCACCATATTTACTGACCTGCTATAGCACAAATACCTGTTCATCTCAACCATTTAGAAAGCATGACATTCAGTATAGACTTTAAAAAACACAATTTCTTACAAAATAAACTCTTACACTGATTTGTAGCTGAGCGGATAATATAAATGACTGTAAAGAAAATAAACAGTGATTTCACAAGTTATGGGCAAAGAACCTTTTAAAGTGTGGAAAAACAGCAAAATGTGTTGGAAGTCTTGATTTTTTTTTTTTTTTTGAGAACCAAATATGCAATTAATTTGTTGTTTCTACTAATCTTCATGTTTAGAGTGAGCTGAATGAACAGCATATTATCTACACCATCGTCTACAATCAATCAAATTCAAAACTGGCTTCGCTGTATGAAAGTGCCGCAGCGAAAGCACACGTTTTAAAAATCATAAGTGTGTTATTCTCAGCGTCTCTTTATTCTACATTAGCTGCATTTCCCCTCATGATCAATTTGCATTTCCACAAATCCTGACAAAGTAGAGCAGACACATGACAAATTTCAAGTGAAATTCCTCGACAAAGATTAGCAAAATGTTTGACTGACAAATACAAAGCCTCTAATAGGTTTTTTTTTCCTTCAGATTTATAATTCTGAGGCTTAGTGGGTGTTTGGTTTATGGCTCAGCCCCTCCCTTCTCTTTATACCCCCACTCCACTGGGACGTGTGGGGCCTGGGCAACAGAAGAAGAAATCAAACACCCCTTTGATGAGAGTTTGGCTACAGAGTGAAAAAGGCACTGTGTGTGTGTGTGTGTGTGTGTGTGTGTGTATTTATGGATATAAATACATCAGAAAGCGCTGAAGTGGAGCACAAAGGGCACTCTCTGCGACACAAACGCCCATACCACCCACATTCATACTCATGCAGATAACTGGTTAAAATGACACAACACAATATATGATGATTAGGGGGATTGGAAGAAGAGGAGGATAGGAGAGGAGAGGAGGACATATGTTGAGTGGGTGTACAAGCAGGGAAGGCAGGGAAGGGGGGATTCGACTGGCCAAAATCACACACACAAACAAATACGCACACACACGCGCTCATGCAAGTCTCTGCCATCTGCAGTGCTTGCTACCTTACCAGTCGTCCCATCGCCACCAAAACTCACTGATCCTTTTTCTATTTTTCTCTGTTTCCCCATGTCTTTGACTCCCTTATTTTTCTGTTTTTGGTCCTTTTTCTTTTCCTTTCCTGCTCTCTAAACTGTCTGCCTACCGTACTGTGTTTGAATGCATGCATGCCTGTCTGTGTGTGTGTGTGTGTGTGTGTGTATGTGTTTCTCCTCAGTGTGCTGGGACCTCTCATGGCTACCATGAGCTAATGAGCTCCATTTAAATCCAGCCCCTCTGATCCTTCCTCTCGCCCAGTTTCTCTGCCCCTGGGGCCGTTCCCCGCGCTGGCCTGGAAACTGCGGCGCGGCAGCGGCCATTTTGGCTCATTAGGAACAAGCTGCTAAACCAACACGCATGTCTCGGTGAATCAGTATCAGACTAATGGATGACTGGTGTACCTGTGTGTGTATGAATGTGTGTTTGCGTGTGTGTTCAAGCGTATGACTAAATATTTGTGTGTAGTATGTGTGTGTGTGTTTCTGAGGATTCACGATTCTGTGTGTATTTGTGTGTGTGTGTGTGTTCGTGAGGCATCACTAGCTTATGGATGAGTCATCCTCAAGCACTCCAGTAGCATCATCTTTCTTTCGTCGCACATTGAACTTCCCGTTTTTTCCCGTTTTCCCTGTCTCTCTCTCTCTCGCTCTCTCTCTCTCTCTCTCTCTCTCTCCATTTTGCTTTCTCTCTCTTTTTCTTCTTCTCTTTCTTCATGTCACACTCTCTGTTTTCCTCTCTGTCTTCTTTCCTCACACAGTTACAGCAGTGAAACTAAATGGGCCCCTCCCACTGTGTAATCGAAGTGTTTGGTTGAGATCATGTGCATGCTGCTTTCTCTTATTTGCATTTTACATGGTATTAACCTTGCCTCAAGCACATGCTGAATTCTCAGGACCACACACACATGCACAGATAAAAACACATGAAAGATTATGGTATTTTCAACATTATCTATTATTTCTTTTAAAAAGAAGACTTCATCACCTGATTCTATTGGTTCCTTGTCATTTAAGGACCTACATTACCAACTTATGTGACAGAACTTGTTATAATTTTTAGTTTTTCTATTTTTTTTGGACACATTGTTTGAGGTAGTATGGAAGTAAAGAAAGGCTATATAGTTTTGAATCTTTTTAATTAACACGTAATTGTGAAATTTAATCAGTACTGTATGATTTAATTATAGTAGCACTAAAATTATATTTTTTCTTCAATTTCAAATTATTCAAGTTGCTAAAATTTTTTGAAGTTGCTCAAAGTGGATTGTTGAAATTCTGATGCTGAAATTCAAGATGAAAAATTTGACAATTTGGGCTGCCAAGGACAATCAATCAAACCTGAAATCAATCAGACCTATTGTATGTCCAACCAGGTTATGTTTTGTTAGTCACGTGATCCAAGAAAGAAAAGTTCAGATCAGTGACTGGGATCTTCGGATACTTGAATTTTCTATCTGAATTTGTAAACCTGGAGCGAAAAAAAACATAGTTTTTGAAATCATCTCAACTTGAAATCTCCCTCTGGAAATTTCAAACAGGCGAATACAAAGATGGATTTAAAAGTAAAATATTTCAACGTGAAGTACTCAACTGTGATCAATTTTTATACTTAGGTGTTCAATTATGGCCTTTCTCTGCCTCCATACTATATTCCTAGTTTAGAGATTAGGGGACACAAACACCAGAGCCCCAGTGTTCAAGTTTGCCAAACTAAAAACAACCTTCTTTTTCAACATAATTTCACATCTTTGGTCATTTAGTGGTGATGAAAAGCTGAGAATAAAAATAATAATGTTGTAAGTGTAAGTGCTTCTTTTTCAAACTTTTAAACACAAAATGTATCCAAATGGATGAAAAATGAAAAACTTGCCTGCACACAGAATTCCACGAGCGGTAAAAGATTACTCACTTTTTTTCAGTAAGATACTAACCACATAACCACACACACCCAAACACACACACACACACACACACACACACACACACAGATTGCAGAGAGTCTATGCCTGTTTGTAGTAGAGTGTATGTGCAGTCTTGTGCAATCACATAGCGCAGTTATGGCGTGAGCAGATCATCTAGGTATGAAAAGAGTCTCTTTGGAGCACTTTTGACTCATAAACACAGAGTCTGAGGAGAAAATACAAAATACCCCCTGCCTGAGTGTGTGTGTCCCTGCGTCTGCACATTATCATGGTATTCCGGGACAACAGTAAAAAGCCACAGTATGTCAGTATGAGTTGTGTATGTGTGTGACTAAGTGGTTGGGAGGTTAGATGTTTCAACAGACAACAAGTGACTTCTCATTTACCGCTAATGTGCGAGCCTTGAACGTAAGACACACACACATACACACACAAACACACACACACACACCACACACACACACAGAACAATTGTACCTCACGACTGCCAGTATTTCTGAGTCATGAAGCTATTAGATAGCTGGCCACAAACAGACTTCTTTCTCTCTCCTGCATTCCTCCTTTCATAACCAAAGAGTCCTACTGTAAACATTTAGACTGAAGTGCCATCAGCTCAGCCATCGCACACATGCTTTCTTCACTCTGTATGGAGGCCTATGTGTGTGTTTAAAGTTTATACTCCTCTTCAGTTTTCTGTTCTTTCTTTCTTTCTACTTGGCATGGCTTTGTCCCGTTTAAGTAATGGCAAAATTGATAAAACACACACACAGGCTGAAGCGTTTCCCAGAGGCATTCCTTGACTGAAAGCGGTAATGGTACAACCGAGCAGCATTTCCACTGGAATTCGACACTTCCACTCGGAAAAATCTGGAATACTGGGCGGCCATGTGGCATTTTGAACTGGAAGTTTTCCCAGACTGAGAGAATGGGAGGGGGGAGAGGAGGGAGATCAGGAAAAGCACTAACTAGTGCAATGATTGGAGGAGAGGAGAAGAAGAAGAGAAGAGAAGAGAAGAGAAGAGAAGAGAAGAGAAGAGAAGAGAAGAGAAGAGAAGAGAAGAGAAGAGAAGAGAAGAGAAGAGAAGAGAAGAGAAGAGCATCATTTACTGGATGAGATAAATCAATACAGCTGAATAAAACAAAATTGAGTGCAATGATTCACTAGAACACAAAAACACATAAAAGAACAAAGTATAAAGCTTGCTGTATATCCAGTGGCCCAGACTGAGCTGTTTCATAAGTCATTTTTATGGCATTATGGCCTCTCCATTCAAGACACTTTTTCCTTTGTTAAAGGAACACATTGTAAGATTGGTAGTTTGACCTCTGTGTGTGCAACATTTATCTGGTCTTGTCTTGTCTTGTGCAAAGGCTTTAGTACATCAAGTGCGTTTTAGTGGAAGGCATACGCTTGCTCAGCATCTTCTTGACAGCGTTGTAAAGCAGTGGATGCACAGAGGTCAACCCACCACCGGTCTCGTCGCGGCACAATATTGAGCTGATTGAAGAGCTTAAAGGGAAATTTTGGCACGTTTGATGTGGATGGCCAATCAATGTTGACGGTGAATGTAGTCAGTTGAAGTAATAAACTCCTCAGTACGTGCTAGCTGAGTTTTACTGCTCGCGGAGCCGTGCCGGCAGTGCCTACGTGTGCCAGGATGCATTGCGCACGAGCTTCTGATGCCCAAACTCCAAACTCACTCTGGCTCGAATAAAAATGGCTGAATATCCGAGTCAGCCAAAACACTGTAAAATGTATCCTCGCCCATAACATCCTCTGTACTTATATTCTGGGATGCCATTTTCGCTGTTGGAAACGTAGCTAGTTTGCTATACAAGCGAAAAGAACAAGGAAGTTTTGTTTTTGAGCAGCAACTAGAGCATGCCCCCTGGCTACCCGGAGGCGGAGACTAGGAATCCAAGCTGAAATAGCCTGTAGTTCTTCCGGATGATCAACTTATTTTACAGCTGTGCCCCAGAGACACAGAGAACATCGGCAACAACTGCAGGTGTTTTTCACACCATATCCTGAGTTTGGATAGCTAGAGATAAGGTTGAAAATTGGCGAAAAGGTCCTTTAACAGACGGAAAAATTTGGGAATTACTCTGAGGCTTTTAAGGAAAGTTCAGATGGGGATAGTGCAGGGGGAAAAAATACTCTTGTCCATCATTCACCAAACAGTGAATACACACGGTGTGTGTGCGTGTGTGTGTGCAGACACCATCATTATGTAACAACATACGACACAAAACCCCAACACCCACTGTGGCTTCTGACCTCTACACCTCAGCATTCCTCTGCTCAGATCAATAACGATGTGTTGACTATGACACAGAGTGTCATAAGGAAATGTCTGCCACACACACACACATACAAACACATGATTTGTAAATAATAGACTCCCCATACAAGTAAACATTTAATACAGTGATACAGTTCAAATTTATCCACAGAGTAAAATGTATCCTTATAACCTTTTTTTCTGTCTTTTATTTATTTCAATGTATTAGAAATATTTTTGCTGGTTTGTTCTGCAACAAAGCATGACATGAATAATTTTCCTGAATGTTTTTGCCTTGATAACACACATGCACGCACACCACACACACACAAGAGGATTCAAATGTGATACAAGAATTCACTGATGAAGTAAGTCAACCTTGAGTTTAGATTTCTTTTTATCTCTTTCCTTTTTCAAGTGGACACACTTTTTGTTATTTGTATATTGTATGTTGTGGATAAAGAAGCACAACATAGAAAAAGAAGCTTTACAGTAAATAGGTTATACACAGAGGGTATATATAGACAGGTGACAATTTAAAACAAAAACCTGAATAAATGAGAGGAGAAACAATAAAACACAGATGCTTCCAAACAGGGCACGAGGGCTCACTGAATGGTTTGATGAGTATGACAATGATGTAAATCATATTTTATGGCCTTCGCAGGAACCAGATCTCAACCTAACAAGAGATTTTGGAACCAACGCATCAGACTAGCTCAGCATCCCTAGGAATTATGTCTATATTAGGTGATTCTGCACCTCAAAATGTAATGTCAACATTCAGTACCAACGCAGGAAGCAGTGTGCTCCCATGGTAGTGGGACAGAAAGTATGGGAGTGGCATGTCTGACTTTCATGCAGAAAATCAGAGTGTGTGTCCTGTTACAGACCTATAATAACCACAATCTCTCCTTAATCTTAACCAAGTGTTTTAGTTGCTTAACCATCACCATACCTTAATCGTTAGCCATTATAACGATCATCTCCTAACCTTACTAATACCAAAGTTGTCATGGGCACATATTATGAACATATATGTTATGTTAAAGAAACCTTGATTGAACTTTTGAATGAACAACTGAATTCATTGAATGTAACCTGGGGTTTCTCCAATATTCCAATAGACAGGGCTCTCCACCACCATCCTCAACGCACCAAATGTCAGAATATCTTTGGAAAAATGGTGTTCTTCCCTCCAATAAAATCTAAGACAAGGAGCATTGAAGCTGTTCTGGCCGCTCGTGGCTTTATGTTGGTTTTTCCTATAATTTGTCAGCCATCTGTATATTCTGGGAAAGTCCACTAACTCTGAAGTCCATGTAGAGTCAGTTGTGAACATCTTAAAAAGAGACATAGCGAGTCTCCAACACAGAAATGCAGAATTTAACAGTTTTAGACGGCCTCTTGCAAAGTCACTCTTAATGTCTAAATTACAAGTAATAAATAATTAGGTTTGTCATTGTGAGTTATCAGTGTTTTTTGGGCTTTTTCAGCTTGCTTCACCAAATCTGACTGTGACTGGCAGAAGTATAGAGGATTAGAAAGACCAAAGGCAGAAAGTGAGAGGATGACAGACAGGCAGAAACAGAGACAAACAGACATATCGGATAAAGAACAAGCGGACGAGCGGCGGAGAGACAGAAAGACTGAAAAGCAAGACTAAGTTTAGCTCTCCCCTGAGGACTCCTCTCAGGTTCCTCTGCTCTTTTCATTGTCCTCCTCTCCTTCCTTTCTTCCTCACCTCCTCCCTGTTTCAATCCATCACAAAATAATTAACTTGCTATAAGTGAAATTAATTCCACTAATTGGTTTTAAAGGTATTTTTGGACAATGATGAGAGGAAAAAAAAGGGTGAAGAGAGAGAGAACGTGTGTGTGTGTGTGTGTGTGTGTATGTGAGGTGGTTGGGGAGGATAGTACCTGTTCGCCCAATCATGTCACAGCGGGGAGGATGTGACCTAGCCAAGCAGGAAGTGAACTTGGTGAACTCTCTGACAGAATGAGGAGAGATGGAGAAGTCGGACAGAAGGATGATGACAAAGAGCAATCTGTATTTCTGTCACTTTTCCTTTCTCTCTCCTTACCTCTAGATCTGTTTTTCTCCTCTTGTCTGCTGTTAGACCTATTTTTCACACTACAATACCTTCTGCTGCGTGTTTGTGCTTATATTTAGTGTGGATTTGCAGTACAGTGCATATCTTTAAGTATCCAAGGTCTGATAAAAAAAGAGAAAGTGCTTTCATTTGGAGATGATCATTGAGTGAATAAGGAAAGAGAGAATGACAGAGGAGGCTTTTCAAGTGGTTTCAAAGCTAAAATGAAGTGCAAACTGACTGAAATAGCATCTTAAGCCACCCGAACGGATATTTTTATCTTGTCTTTCCTTTCATATTTGACATTTTATTGATGCATTAAAGCTGCAAAATGGGAACACCAGCGCAGCAGATCGTTCCACTTAGACAAGCAGACCAATCAAAAAGGGAAAAAAATGATACTTATGATCTGTATAGGTATAAAAATCCCGGTATGTGAGACGGCTTCAGTTAGAGGGAATAAAAAACATTATTGCTGTTTAGCATCATGCCTTCCTCGGGGTATTCAGCTTTCAGATTTTCAACGTTTAGCTGATGCTCAAATCCACAATGACTTACAATGAGCAAGCAGGGAAGCTACAAGACTGCTAATATAGATGATTTGCCAGTATCAGACATGCTTGGCGCATTCGCTAATTGCACCACAAAACAAGCATAACAGAGGCTCCCAGGTGTGAATGCGAAGCAGGAGAATGAGCCTGTGTGCTTAGCTAGCGCTTTGCTGGATGAATGAAAGACAAAATCAGACGTGTGGTCACAATAGGCTGCTTGATTTTTAAAAAAATATACTAGCCAGCAACCAATTTACTTTTTAAAAACATGACACGCTTTCTAAAAGAAAAAAACATGGGTGTGCCTTTAACAGAAATGTAAAGTAAAACCAACCAAATAAATTTCTTGATCACTTATATTCAGACCTAAAACAGCACTGTATGAAAAAAAGGTGGGATAGTGGGAGCATGTTTCTACAGCTCAAGATGTCCTTTTTTGAGTTTAAGATCAATAAGCTTGAAGGCTTATTAGACATCAAAACACTGCAGTTTAAAATATTATGAAGATGAAGAAGATGAAGATTTTACTGCCCTGCAAAGTTATCATGGGGGCAGTCATTTAATTTTTCGAGGTAAAGAGTAGAAACACACTGTTGATGTCACAAAGTAATCTACCAGGAATGATGCATGTATTCGATAGGCCGCTGTGACACCTAGGATGAAGCTGAGTCGCAGTACGGCAAAAGCTGAGCTAATGTAGCTAATGTTGATTTCAAAACCTGCATGTGAGGCAACACATCTTGGAATCAACCCCCAAACAGCGATTTAAAAATTCCAAATGCATCCAGCTGCTCCGTGTCCCAGGTATGACTGGAAATGTGTATTTTGACAATCGTCCAAACAAAACTTGCTGGCTCAGTTGTTATAATTCTATTACTCTGTCTCTCTCTGTATCTTAGCGCAGAAGAAACGGAGAGATTGAATTGTGTGGATTGCTTTTTGTTTCCCTTACTGGCCATGGTCTGCTGGGCACAAGAGAGAGATTGAAAACTTTACCTGCCTGCTTTGCATACACACCATATTCTACTCTATTCCTGTCCCTTGGTGTATTTTATGGTCACTCTTTTTTTTTTCTGATCTGTCTAATCTCGCTCCCTCTGTCTGTCTTTTTTATTTTTTACCTGCGTTTTCTTTTTATTCCTTGAAGCTCTCTCTCTGTTTCTCTGTGTCTGATTCAGTGCATATGCTGCCACTTCCCTCACACACAGAGACTAATTACGGGAGGAGGAGAAAAGGAAAAATAAGAGAGAGCCAGTCTGGGTGAGAGAGGGAGGGTGAGAGAAAGGGCAGAGAGAAAGAGAGAGAGAGAGGGAGGGAGAGAGAGAGAGAGAGAGAGAGAGGGGCGAGGGGTCCTTGGGGTGAATTATTCATCTTACGCCATGACACCTGAGGGCAATCTACCTCTCTCTGAGTCACCGAGTTAAAGAGAGAGAGAGTAGACTGCGTGAGTCAGACCTGCCCATGAGGATATTAACACCTGTGTGTGTGTGTGTGAGCGTGTGTGTGTGTGTGTGTCCTGCAGCGTATTGTCCCCTAAGCCGATCATGTGCTGCCTACATACGGAGACCATCTAAAGTGTAACCTGTGGCTGTCACTCACACACACTCACACAAACACACACACTGAGAGAGTCAGTAATAAGCTGAGCCGCTGAGCCACAGCCGTAAGCAGAGCTAGCATTAACCAGCAGGGAATAAACACATAAACGCAACACACACATAGTACACAAGGACACACAAAGGACACATGTACTCATGATAAATACACACAACATGTTCTCAAATACTACACACACACACACACACACACACACATACACACCATCTTTCCATTAGCTGTTATTAAATTAATAACTACCATCATCCTCTTTGCCTGTAATACAGTATAATCTGCTGTCTCCACTCAGGCTGTCAGACCACTCTGTCTAACTGTTGACTGGATCACCAGCATTCATCATCATCAGGCCCGCTGCCAGCTCAAATTATTAAACACACACATTTCTTATATCCCCAAGTTTGGTGCTGCTGAGCGAGAAAAAAAAGAAAAAATCTATCCTGGATGAGGCGATCAAACTGTTGTAGTTCATTTGAGACATTTAATTGACGTGCCTTGTACAAAGTAAATTACAGTGATTAAGTGGGGTGTCGGTGTCTTGCTCAAGGACACTTTAGCATGTCACACGGTGGTTGATGGACACATTAACTGAGGCTGGGATCGAGGCTGTCAGGATGTACAGGATAGACATGGAGGGCTGCTTTGTTATCAATCTGTGATGTGTTTTTGGAATGGATAGAGCTGTTTTTAAGGTATCGTCGCTCAAAAAAGGAGAGGAGATTTTATGCACATTAGAAAATTTTTTTAAAGATTCACTATGCCATGGTTAGAAAACACAAACGCATACACGAGGAGGAGACAAAGCTTTGCGTCTTGCTGAGACGGTGAAAAAGAGAAGCTTTTTGATGTCTCTGTTTGTCTTTTGGCTTCTTTATATGTGTTCCACTTTCCCTGGCACTGAGCTTGACTTCCTACTGAAATTAACCATGCAGCCCAAAAATAATCCACCGCCAGAGAGAGAGGGGTGGGTGGGTGGGGGGGTGGGTGGGTGAGAGAAAACAGGATGGTGGAAGAGAAAGAAGAAGAGAATGAAAGGAACGAGTAAAACAAAAGATGATGAAATGAAGGAAAGAAAAAAGATAGACTGACAGAACGATGACGAGGAAAGAGGAAAAACAAAGATGTGTGAATCTATTAGCGTTCCGGTTTCCGCTTGCTGCGGTGTTTAATATAGTCAGTCAGCTGATACATCTGTGCCAGTGCACAACCAGTAGACAAGACAGTCACATATTCATTCCAAATTAGGTATTCTGTTGTGGTTCTGTTCCAGTCTGGCTCTATGTTCCTTAGCTGCCATTATCCACCAGTCCACCAGAGACCCTCAGCTTTTTCTCTCTGTGATGTTAAGTCTGGACTGAGTGAGAGAAGGACAGATACTTTTAATATTAAGATGAATTGAACTGTTTAATCCTGCGTTGTGCTCTTACATCGCCACGGATGCCATTAAGGTTTATTGATCTGCTCTCTATCAATATTCATGGATAGATTGAAGGGGGATCTGTAGGCGGACAGAAGGTGCATGATCTGTAAATATCTAACATGCTAAAATGATTCAACAGTATCAGTCTGTCAGGTTTTTGTTGTTCCTTATGCCAGTTTCACTTGTATGATTGATAGTTTAAAATGTGAGTATGACATATCGAAGGGGAGGATTTTGTTTCTGGGTTTTTGGTTTGCTCTGTTTTTCCTGCTTTTCCCTCTACACCTGCCCTTGTTTTGCCAGCCACACCCTCCTAATCACCTTGTTACCCAATCATCATTTTCACTCCTTATTCTGGTCCCTGCTCACCCCAGCTGTGCATTGTTTGTGATTAGTCCCCTGTGTATATATACCTGTCTGTTCTCTTAGTTGTTTATCAGATTGTCATCAATGTTTCTGGTGTTCCAGTTTGTCTATGTTTCTTGCCAGCCTGTTAAACAACAGACTTGTTGAACTCTACGTAAAGATCTTTAATCAGTAATTCTGCCTCTGCTACCTGTGACAGTATGATCTGACCAAGATATGAACCCTGTAGAGCATAGTCTGGCTGTTAGAGATACTTGGCTGTGTATGACGTGGTTGAACTCTGAGGGAATGGCACAGTGGAAATAATGGGTTTCCACCTTATAGTTACCTTGTAAGTGAAAGTGTTAGTATCTCAGGGTCTTGGTCATGTGAGATTGACAGGTGGATTGGTGTGGTGATGTGACTGAGGTGTGAGGTGACTGATGTGGTCGAAAGGGAGTTGAAGTCTGAAGGTGAAGATCTCAGTTTGCTACGTGATCTACATCCCAACCCTCAACTTTGCCATGAGCTCTACGTAAAGGAGCCTGTCCTCCCAAGAAAAATGACACAATGGGTCATGATATCAGTCACCAAAAATGACCAATAGTTATGTTTACCTGACAGACGCCATCTAGCAGATATAGTAATTATGACCTGGAGAAGCGGCACAGTTCAGATGATGTCTATATAAGGTGACAAATTTTCATATTTGGAGGTGGCTGTTTAGATCCTAACTTGCAAATAGTGGATTTAGTGGACTTTGCTTTGCTGCAGGAGCACAAGTTGGGATTTTTTAAAAAAAAACTGTGACTATGATTGTCGAGGTGTTTACTATTGCCATGACGATGAAGGTTGCCTTACTTCATGTTAATCCAAACCATGATCTTTCCATAACCCTAACCAAGTGGTTTTTGTGCCTAAACCTAATCAAACCTTAACCACAGAGTTGTCACACCATAAAACATCATTATCTTTTAACAGTGGCTTGTAACGGTTTTGGAAAGCAAAGACAAATGATGTCGTCCTGCCGATCACTGCTGGTAGATTACTGTTGGTAGAGATGCCTGATTAGACAATGCTCCTATGTGTCGTTCTGGTGTGCATAGTCAAATGACCTATTTGGTGGTTTGATTTGGAGGACTTGTTGAGGTGAAGACTGACAGCATGCAGATACAAGCGTCTGAAAGGAATACCTGCTTCTCATACTCCATTCTCCTCTCTGAGGCATCAAGAATCCATATCTAACTGGGAGAAGACCTCAGGGCAGACCCAGAACATGCTGGATGGATTACATATAACATGGCCTGAGAAGCCCTTGCTCCGAACCAAAAATAGCTGGAGGACATACAGTACGTAGCTGGGGGAGAAAGATGTCTGGACTACCTTGCTTTTCCTGCTGCCAGATAAGAAGGAGAAAATGGATAGATGGATTATTCTGCTGGGTCAATTATTACAAAAAGAAAATAAAAAGGTTATAACTCATAGTGAAAATACACACATGGGAGATGATCGAGTCAAATGTATCCAAGTGCTATTCTCAGAAGGACATTTAGTCATTTGCAGAAATCACACAAAAGATGGAAAACACATGAACATTTGTCAAAACATGGACATGTATTAAAAAACTGGATTACAGTTGTTGAAAGGCTAATGGTGAAATGCCTAAAATAAATTCCATTATCAGTTCTAACTCAAAGTCATTTCTTCACAGTTATAAGAGTCTGATTCTAAAGGACACTTTTTACCCGAACAGCTGTGTAAGGTGTGTGATTGCTATTTTCAACAATCCCTTGAGTGACTAAAGATGAAAAGCAAAGTCATTTTTCTATGAGGTCCAGCAAACAGGCCTCTTAGATCAAAGCTGGATTCGGTTGGAAACAGATGTGAAATCGGAGATCACACACCCTCACACGCACCTTTTTCAGGTAAATTATGTAAAGCTGAATGTCACCTTGAAGAACGAGCAGTCCAGCTGTAGTGATTTGTAATGCACGGCTAGGTCTGCCCGCATGACCACTTTCTATTAGCCCACCGCAAATTACATCCACACTCGCTTAATAATGTATTCAGCGCACGCACACACATGCACGCACGCGCACAAAAGTATAATGTGTATAGCTACCAACGTTTCCATACATATACGCATAATGTTAACCTTTATGTATGTGCACACAGTCACACATGCGCACACACTTATACAAATATGATGAGCACGTCTCAAATGCATTCACGCACACACACGCTCATATTGTTCAGTGGCAATCGAACAGTTTTCTCATAATTAATGGATTAATCAAGGAGTAATGAATGTGGAGTGGCTCCACACGGTGCTGATTAACACAGATGATGGAGTGGCGTGGGGAAAACTCTGCATCTATCCTTCGTTAATACTACAGCGGGAGCCGAGAGAGAAGCCTCCATGTTTGATTCCTACAGTGAGTGAGTGACAGTGTGATGACTGTGTGTGTGTGTGTGTGTGTGTTTGTATGTGAGGGCAACCTAAATGGTAACAGTGACGCACAGAAAGAGAAAGTAACTTGTCTTCTGGCTTCCGTTTCCTTTTAATCAAGTGATGCTGTGTATGTGCGTGCGTGTGTGTGCGTGTGTGTGTGTGTGTGTGTGTGTGTGTGTGTGTGTGTGTGTGTGTGTGTGTGTGTGTGTGTGTGTGTGTAATCACAGTGACTTTCTCTTCCCAATTAGGGCTTTAATCCATCAGCTGGCTGTTGCTATGGTGTTTCTCTCTCCAACCAATCAAAGCCGAGTGAGTGAGCACGCTCAGAGAGGAGATTCACATACCGACTTCAACAATAGTTTTTGGTACAACGGACAAAAAGATGAAGTAAGCATTGATTAAAAGTAATAACTGATAAGTAAATACAAACAGGAGAGGAAAACAAAGTACACATTTTGTTCAATCTTTGTATTACACAGGCCTCCGAGTACACTGCGATAACACATAACTATAAAAAAACTGAGCTGAATATATTTCATATATTCAAATAGGTATTTAAGCTGTGTGTATTATTGTGAGTGTTTTAAATAACCAAAAACTATTAATAAATTATGAGAAAGAACTGAAAGTGAATCAAATGAAAGTAGCTTTAATTAACTGAATTAGAATACATTCATATTTATTACTTTTAGAAACACATTTCATTATATTAATCATTCTGAATTTGTATGGAAAACTATATGTCTCCATTGCATAAGTATTAAAAATCCTTTTTGAAATCTTACTCTTTTGTTTTGCTTGTTTGCACATATTTGACTTTGATAAATATTTTCCTTTTCTCCCATGCAGGTTGTTTTTTTTTCTTCATTTGTACATTTATTTAAGCGGGCAGGTCCATTAGGAGAAAATTCAGGTTTACTACGACTGCACTGCAAGCACAGCTGCTTGCACTGATCCCAGGGGGGAGCGGTACGACTGAGGGAAGCTGCGTGTGTGTGTGTGTGTGTGTGTGTGTGTGTGTGTGTGTTTGTGAGTATATGTAGGGCTGAGAAGACAGTGGACAGTAAGAACAGTTTTTATTCCACGCTGTGCCCTCTCAGAGTCCCTCTGGCAATGTCAGCATGTCTGACTGTGTCATTCTGTCTGCTTATTTCTAATACAACAGAAGCTTTCAGGCCCAAATCACAAGTCCACACACTCAAACTGACTTCAGGCATGATTATTAACCACATATGAAATCTCAAAACCAAATGTTTCTTCATTTAATAAATTCAAACATTTAACATGTCACATGGTTGTGTATATGTATGTGTGTGTGTGTGCACGTTTGGTGGGAAAATGATGCTGTTTTTTCCCACATTACCAAAGCTGTGTCTGCTGTAGTCACTGTGATTAAAAAACCCCCTATCCACGATGTCAGGTATCTGGCTGCCATAGAGATGATTCAGGACGTATCCCACGTGCGCACACATTCGCAACCGTACCACACACAGAAGGAGGAGATGACACCCGCAGCATCAGCCAAATGAAAGTGATCACTTTAAAGTCACATGATAAACCTTCATTCATTAGACAGTCATTACATGCAATATCCTGTCTACTGCTTGCTGAGGCACAGATGTTAAGATGTTAAATGATAAAACGTTATGGTTATTTCATTTTAAGCATGTTACACACAATAAAACATCTACTTTTTTTTTTTGAACACTGCCATTTCATTCTTCACAAATCCTGATTTTTGTGCGCACTTTTATAAAATGTTTTGCCTTTTTGAGTTGAAACAAACCAGATGTGGACACAAGCAAACACAGTTGAGCTATGCAATGAAAAATACATAACAAAGCTCTCACTGTCTATAAATGTGAGCTTTGCGCTGTAAATGTCAATACAAAAGAAGGAAACGGAGAACATGACTCCAGAAGAAAGATGGAAGCAGAGCGTTATGAAGAGAAAGACAGAGTTAAGAAAGAGGGACAGACCCATACGAAGTGTACCAGGTGTCCTGACCTTGTCTATTTGACAGTAAACAGTTTAGATGGAATACAGCTGTTTCCACAGAGGCTGACAACTCCTCTGCAGGAGCAGCACGGCACGGCACGGCTCAGTCCTGCTCACAGCGAGGACAAAGTCACATTAGAGCTTCACTAATCAATAATGGAAAGTTTCACCGCAAACCGAGAGAGCCAACCCTCAGCTCAAACTGACTGAAACCCAACGAAAAGGAAACACAGGATACAGTACAGGAGGTAAAAATGAAACTGAGCTTTTTTTCTTTTACCTGAAATGGAAAAAGAGTGATTTGTAAATTAACAAACACATCCTTTACAACGATAACTACTATTTCACCTGCAAACCAGCATCAGCTCACCTAGTTTCTGCACAGCAATACTTTCCTCATAATGATGGCTGATGGTGTAGCTCGGCTCAGAGGCTACAGAAGGCAGCAGAGTGTTAGTGGAAAAGAACAGAGCAGAGCTGCCTGTCTCCCTCTGCCTGTCTTACTTTCATAAGTGGATTTATCATTTCCAGGCCCTGACCTGTCCTCCCCGACAGGACAGCCCTGCCTTGACTCAGCCCTGCAAATTACTGCTAACCCCGACCACAAAAAGTCTTTGTCCAAATCACAGAGCCTGTGATATAATAGTATAGCTCTCAGGCAGCTAAACCTGACTTTGACTCTGACCTCTGCTTATAGATATATCTGGTTTTGAACCCCCACACGATCTGAATGTGGGTGATTACATGGCATATTTGATCTGTAATTTTTTTTACTTAATCCAACATGAATTCATCTGAAATGTACACTCTATCGTGGGCAGTGTTTGTTTTCATGCGTTTTCCTTTCTGACTCATTCACCTGCCTCCAGCGCACCAAATGAACACTGCCCATGCATTTCACACCTCCCGTTCACATCTATTTAAGCAATACAGCGGTGTCATTATCAAGCCTATTCTTTTCTTGAATGCCCAAATGTGCGATAGCCCATTTCACACATCCTGCCACCTTCCTTACCCTCCTCTCCACCTTCATCCTCCTTCATTCTTTCTATCATCCCCTGGCCTCTCGCTGCCCTCCATTTCTTCATCCTCAACACTTTCACCATTGCTGTGCTGTCCATGTTTCTTTCCAACACTTTTCAGTGTGCTGCCATGTTCCAATAAGTGCTTTGTGTGTGTGTGTTTGTTTGTTTGTGTGTGTGTGTGTGCTGCTTTTGTTTCTTCATTGTGCGTGTTTGTGTGAGCTTGTGTGTCACGGGCAGTTATAGGAAGCTTGGGTGATTAACTCTGATAGTCAACAGATGCCTGACTTAGAGGTAAAGTCACACACACACACACACACACACACACACACACACACACACACACACTTTGCATAAACACAAACACACACAAACATACTAACTTCAACACGGAGGCACAAGACAGGCAGAAAGAGAAAGCAGAGCAGCACAAAGACATGGTGAGTGACAGCGACTGAATGAAAGCAAAAGAGACAGAAAAGACATAAAGAAAGCAGTGAGGGAGTGTAGTAGAGTAGTGGTCCAACATGTGTACAGTACGTGATTAGTGTGTATTCAGTGTGTGAGGGTGCAGCAAAGGCTACAGTACAGAGCACTGAGTCTGTTCTTGAAAAAGGGGACATGCTGTGTTTCCCTCCTGAGCTTGATTTTGGGAAAACAAACAACACATGAGTGAGGGCAGATGACGTTTCTCCAAAATGGCTGTGATGTGACCTCAGATCAAAGCTTTGATTGGCCAGATGCCGCAGATGTTGTTTCCTCTCTGGTATTTGTGCGTGTGTGTGTGTGTGTGTGTGTATGAGAGAGAGAGAGGGAGAGAGAAAGAGAGAGAGAGAGAGGGAGAGAGAAAGAAAGAAAGAGATTATAATGTTGAAATACCTTTACCTTAACAGAGTAGACGGAGTATTTGACTGTATCTTTTATATCTGACGCATGCTGGCATGTGTGTGTGTCTCTCTCTGTGTGTGTGTGTGTGTGTGTGTGTGTGTGTTGGAAGCTCTATATCAGTCAGGCCTATCAGATTGGGCAGTCAACAAGCAGCTGGCTCAGACTGTGGGACTGGCTGCCTGTCTGAATAGCCAAACACCAAAACCCTGGGCTCGCTTGTCACAGCAAGTGCTGTAGAAAAATCACACAAAAAGCCATATAATGACAGATATAATTTGGAAAATGCAGACTATATTTAAGCAACAGTGTTATATTCCCAGCAAGGAGAATAGATTAATATTCAGAGTAATGGCTAATAGCTGAATGTCATTATATCACTGGTTGAATGCTGGAATGTACATCCATCAGATTTAGCCAACTATAGTCTAAATCTGGAGCCATTTAAATAATTTAAGCCAGTGTTTAAAACATGGGTCAAGGCCTAAAGTGCTTGTTTCTGGCAGGTCCTCCATATGTCAAAAATACGAGTATATTTGCTCTGACCTGCAGCTTGAGTGAGACAATCTGTTCATGTTTCAGCTCCGAAATAATTCCCAAACCTTACTGAGTATGTTGACGTCATCAGTCTAACTGCTGCATCTTTCTGACTTAAGTTCATATTCTACAGGTTTGAGGTACCAGGCTAGCATTCTCTAAACATACGGGAACAGAATGACCCCCCATTTATCTGCTTGTCTGTGTGTGCAGTTAACAAATATGATGTCGCACCATGCTTGCTAAGCAGAAGTGAACAGGACTTCCTTTCATGGCCTGGTACTCCGCAAAGCACCAAGCTGGTTGCAGCTTATCACAAATTATATTTTAATGAGCTCAGTTCCTTCAGTGAAATTTGACCATATTTAGGCATACCCCCATTTCAAACCCTATGGTGAGGATGCTTCAAAGACCATTACCCAAATGATCTTGCATTTTAGAAATGTATTAATTGATTTTTTTTTAAGTCCTCTATCCACCTTTAGGAAAACACCTCATCAACCATTCAAGTTCCTCAACATCTGTGCTCCAATCAACCCTACTGTGCTGTGACATAACTTCCTGCATCATTAACACTTGGCAACCTGCTGTCACGTCGAGCTGTTAGCACTTGCAATAATTAGCATTAGCATAAGTTAAATATGGTGAAATTAGCATTTGTTACACTGCGGCAACAGTGGGCTTTCATCAGCATGAGGAAAAAGTTGCTAAGTGGTCCTACCTAGAAACTAGACACTATTCTGGGCAAACTTTAGCATAGAGGCTATTTTCAGAGGTACACAGTTGTAGGTTTATGTTATATACAACTTTCCCACCATGAAGTAGGGTACCAGTCAAAATTCTCCCCAATGACTGACAACAAGCAATTGAGGAATTTAAACTTGGGGTCTCTTTTTAAACACTGCAATGAAAGATGAGCGACTCTTGAGGGATCGCTCTTGAGGGAATGTCTGAATGCTGTTTAATATCCCTCTGGGGGCAGAAATGTTCCGGTTGGCTGAAAAGTAACTATATTCATCTTCAAACATGATAATACTGGAATCAGCTTATCAAATACCCACCATGTGTACAATTTTAATAGTAGAATGTAAACTCAGCTTGATAAAATCCACAAATTCACAAAAAATAGTGGCTTCCTTTAAAAATGGGCACCCACATGATTTCTTCAATACATACTTAATCTCTATATTACAGTTCTCAACACAGAATTTAGTAAAAGAGCAAAAATAAAATGTAAAGAAAGTAAAAGGACAACAAACGTCATGTTCAACAATCATTTTACACCAAACATTACCACACTGATAAAATCTCATTAAGTAACACTGAATCAAACCAGCAAAATAGGTCACTAGTGCTACCTTTCGTGGGTCACATGACCCTCGTCTTCCATGTTGTAGCGGTAATGCAAGATACTAAGCACCTTTTCACATATCATTCCCCAGATGCATCGTCTAATCACAGAGCTAAATCATACTGAGGAGAAATGACATGCATGACCTATTAGCCTCACTTATACACACAAATATCTGTTAGTGTGTGTACACGAGAGACAGCGAGAGTAAACTGTACTTCGGTGTTCTAAATGTGTGTGTGTGTGTGTGCAAGCTAACAAGAGGGCTGAGCAGTGCGACATGGTTCCCTGTGTCACTGTTAATAACCCAACCCTGGTAATTGGCATAGAATATTGATAGAGAGGAAAATGGCCCCAAGCAGATCTCTGCTTCATTAGCAAAGACTAGAGGGACGGAAACAGGAGACTTCGTAGCAGTCGGAGGCGGGGGGGGGGGGGGGGGGGGACAGTAGAAGGATGGAAGAGAGGAAGAAGAGGAAAATGAGACAGAGAGAAACTGCAAAATGAACCCAAGTAGATCGCCCGAGCACACACAAAAATGGGAAAGAGAGAAATATGGATGAGGAGAAGGAGAGATGGAGGCAGATAGGAGAAGGAGATTGTTTTAAACCAGACAGTGGGTTTGTAACAGCTTTCAGAAACCAAAAGATATCGAATCACTCAGTAAACGAGTGACCACGAAAGTAAGAAGCAGACAAGCAGCTATGTCATCCTTTGAACTAATAGCAGTTCATTATATTTGACTGAAGCAACCATTTAGAGGTCTGAGATTTATTTCGACCTCCACTGTTGTTAGAGAACAAGCTATTATAACAATCACAATGAATCTTCCTCCTCCTCCTCCTCCTCTCTCACTTCCCCATCTTTTTCATCTACCTCTCTCCTGCATCCTCTCTCTTCCCACTTGCTGCCCCTGTTGGAACATAGTGTTTGTATAGTGTGACATTGCCATGGTTACCCGTCTGCCACGTTGAGGTAATGTCGTTAATCATCAACTTTTATCACGCTGCGACCCAGACGCATGAACGCTGAGCACGAACTATGACATTTGGCAGTGTCCACTGTTTAAAGATGCAGCAACAGCAAACAGGATGTATACGTGACTCATTAATCATCAGGTCTGTGTTTTCATGTGCCAAATGAAAACATACATGAATATGTAAAGTCCAACATCTCGCTCTTCACCATCCCCTCCCTCTATCTGTCTACCTCTTCCCTTTATGAGCATGCTGAATCTCTTTTTGGTTGACATGACAACAGACAGGCGATGTTGCGCCTCCTGTTCTGATGACATCACTACAGGCGCCAAGCCAATCCCCCAAAAAAACCTATCATGTCCTCTCTGCCTCTCCCTCTCCCTCTCTCTCTCTCTTTTGCTCTCTCTTTCTTTCAGACATATTGATCTAGAATACAAATCACAGAAGCGAAGAGGAGATGAGCGGGGGTAAAGGGTGGAGAGGGGAGATGGAAAAAGAAAAGAAGAAAAAGAGGAGAGGGATTTAGATGAAGAGAGAGAAAGAGATAGAGAGAGAGAAAGAGAGGAAGAATAGCCACAGTTACTCTACATCTGAACTACTGCCACACCCACTATCCCCCCTCAAGTCGGCTGAAATGGAGTGTGTGTGTGTGTGTGTGTGTGTGTGTGTGTGTGTGTGTGTGTGTGTGTTCACTCTCATTTCCATACTGGGTGACTTTGGTATAAACCACAGACACACACATGCAGAATCAATTTTGTGCAAGGAGAAAGCTAACATGAAGATGCTTTGCATTCTGTGTGTGTGCGCGTGATTGAGGGACTTTCTTCGGTGTGTGTTTCGCAAAACGCCATCAATAGGAAATGTTTAACAACCAAAAGCACACACACATAGACACAAAAGCTCCCCTAAATAGTTAAAACAGCTCATTTAAAAAAAACAAAATAAACTAAAAACCTTTCTGATGCTGGTTATAGATGCAGCTCTGGAGATGGAAACACACACATACACACACATTCACTTTCTGTAGAAGGAGTCCTGTAACAAGCCTGTTTAGCCATTATGACTCCAGAGTGTGAAAGTGAGTCTAGTCTTTTGGGAAGTGGACTGCTCTATACAGACACACACACTCTCTCCCTCTCTCTCTCTATCACACACACACACACACGCACACACACAGTGCGGTCTGCAGGGAAGTGGTCCGTGGAGCACACACATCAAGACTGGCCTAGATAGATGGGATGGCATGGGACACACACACACACACACACATACACAAGCCTCTTCTCTTTTACACACAGACAGTCAAGGACGCTCTCATGGCCTATATAGTAGGGTCATTTCATACCGGAACACCTTACCCTTGTCTTAATAAGAAGAGAGAGATGGGAAGAAGAAAGAAAAAGAAGGAAGGAAAACAGAAAACACACACACACAACTAATTTCAAGGAAGACAAAGCAAGAAAGAGCAAAAAGAGAGCCAGGATGAAGCCATAAATTAAAGAAGGAGTGTGGAAGAAGAGGAAAAGAGAGAGGTACGTAGCATTTTTGAAGACTCTCCTTCTAACCTTAGTTTCATCCTCTTGAGTCCAGCCCTGGTCACTATGGAAACGGCCGATGAAAGGAACAGAGCAGGACAGAATGCAATAGAAATGCCGACCCGACTCTCCATCGGCTGCACTTTTCCGAGACCAAACTGAACAGAATCTTTCTTTCTGTCTCTGCTACCTGTGATAAGTGTAAGTCGGGTGACGGGACCCTAGGTCATCGTTTTTTTTTTTTTGGTCTTGCCCTCAGCTCAAGAGTTTCTGGGATGACATTTTCTTTTGCACAGCGACATATACAGCAGACAGCTAATCCCTGGCAGTCTCTCTGTGATACTGGGTTGCTCCAACTACTCTCTGACTCTTCCCCCAGCATTACAACAGGCCCTCATACTTGGTATGGTGATAGCAAAAAGGGTGGAAAATCAGCTTCCTCTCCTTGCTTTAAAATAATAATCTTGAAGATTTCCATTTAAATAAACACCTGTTAAGTCACTATCTACCGCCAAATGAGGTAACCCAATGGTGATTGAGCCTATGGCCAACTGATGAAAGCCCTTGGATTTGCAGTATTATGAGTATTACAAACTGGGTGTCAAAATCACAAGGGGCACACAGTTAGTGATGCATTTCCCATCATCCAGCAGTGGTCAGTCCACCAGAGAGGGTAGGCGGAGCTAGCGCAACAGACTCGCTCTTCAACTCACTTGGATTGCTCTTTGGATTTCTGGGACATCTATGGAAGTGAGGTCAAAAAAACACACCTGCAATTACTGCTTACCGCCATAGGTGCTGCCAAAGAGAACAAAACGGAGATCTTTGAGATTGTTGTTTTACTTTAAAAAAAATGGCTAAATGACATGGTTTCTTGTCTATACCTTGGAAAAATTGGGTATACTCTGTCCAATGCCCACCCCCAGTTTCTTAGGATCTGGGGACCCTTTATTGAACATATCAGGAGGGAGAGGTGTCAACCTGGGAACTAACTGTATTGGACTGTATTGTACTGTATTGTGCTTTGATTTGCCAGGATTTCAGTTTTCTAGCCTTCGTCTTGGGTCTTCCTTGACCTCACTTGATCTTGGTTCCAAGGACTCTATTTCTGACCCTCAATCCACTTGTGGACATTTTACATTGTACGGATTGACATGCATATGTGCACTTTTTCTGTGAGCTGGCAGTTGTTGTATTGTACTTCTTGTACTTGTTGTATTTGTTCACTTTTGCTTTTTGTGTTGTAAAAAAAGAAACATTTCATGAATAAAATATATAAAGAAAAAGAAATGCAGACTCGACTGGACACAACAACAGCAATTAAGAAACAGAGCAGGACTCAGCATAACCGATAAGATCATTAACATAAAAGTAAAATAGATCAGAAACTCACTGTTTGTGTTTTCAAAGGTACCTACTTGGCTGGGGCACCTAATGGTTTTTGGTGCCATGGATACTATTCTGCACAGTAGCCAAAGCAGCTTAAAGAGGTACTGCACACTTAAATGTGTTTTTTGAGCTGTAAGCTAAATGATATGACTGTACTGTGATGAAACACATCAATGCTGGTGTTAACACTGACATTTCTTATCAAACGTATAAAAATTGGCATTTCATTGGTTGAAAATAGCTCAACACGCCATCTACTGTTTTAAATCAGCCCTGAACCTTGCAAGGCCAATGCTGACATAGAGTCAACTGGTTGGGACTTATCTACGTCAAGAAATTTATGTAAAAAAAGATTGTTAACGCCCTCTAATCAGAGGTGGGCAGCCCAGCTACATACAGACACTACCGCATAGACACACACACCAGAGAGAGCCTCTCGTAGTAGAGCCGCTAGCTCAGCTACAACAAAGGTACCACACTTTACAACTCTTACAAAGGACCATGAATGAGCTTCTGGTGACTGTCAAAGCTCCAGTGGATTCTCTGTGGTTCCAGTGCGGACATGGAGAGTCTGACAGCAGTTGCTCATGGCTGGTTAGCTCTGACCACCAGCTCTACATCGCTATTCATGTTACACTGAGCAGTGGTCAGTCGGTGTCCCCTGACCTCCTGTTTTCAAAGAATTTGGGTGTGTAGTTTCTCTTTAATCATGTTAATGACAGGTCACATCCCCCTGTGACATTTCTCTATGTTGTCTGCATTTGAAAGCCATAAACCAGCAGCCACAGAGACTTTAAAGTGTATAGTCACAAGGGATACTACTAAGCCTGATTATGTCAGCATTTTTAATAGATAAACTGTGTTACAAAATTTGAAGGACCTTCACTTTTATCGAGAAGGGAGGGTTTAAGGGAAGACGCTATCGAGCTGTATTATGGGAAACGTAGGATTTACTATTTTTGGAGCTTAACTTATACTATGGACAGGATCCTGACCAATTGGACAGACTATTGGTAAGGATTTCTGCAGCTCTACTGTATCAATTTTGGACATTAAAGAAAATGTCTCTCTCTTAAGTTCCCCAGCTTCATGAAAGTGCAACACTTAAATCATTAGAGTATCCGTTTAAACTTGAGTATACAGTGTTGACTTATATGGCTAAATTATTTTCCAATGTTCTGTACATTCAGTGGCTTGTCATGAGATACAGAAACCTACGGTTGAAACACAATGGTTCAACGTCAAACAAACCAATCACAGAGGCCAACATGGCATGATTACCACCTCTTCTGTTTCTTATATTGAAACAAAGCCCTTCTATAAATGGAAACGCTTATTTCATTTCAACATACATGCAACCTGATATAAAGCAGCCCACTATCCCTAGAAATTACATCCATATTGGTGCCAAGGTAGGTAGTCATGTACCCTGTATGTTGCGTGACAGAAAGTAAAGGTGTGGAGGTCAGGGTGGTGGAAGAGTGTGTAGCGTGTTAGACGTGTTTCATGCAGGAGATTAGAGTTTGTATCATATCCTGTGACAGACCTGCAATTAATCTTTCCATAACCTTAATCCTATCATAGTTGCAAAGTGCAGATATTGTAGAAAGCAAGAATGTTTAAAACATTGTCACTGTATGTAATCAGGGGTTTTTGCAGAACTGTCCAATACTGGTGATAGGGTTGTTCTAAAGAGATTGCAGCTCTTATGCTAAAGTGTTACTTAACCTTTTCCTGTCTGGGTTTATAACAAGAAAACCAACAGAAAGTGCTCAGTGCCCCAGGCTACACACCAGGCTTTTGTTACCCATGATTCTCAGCTGCAAGGAGTGATCTGACAGCTATCGGCCCCAGACACGCACAGAGAAAAAAGTGCCCAAAAACTGCACATCCGCACACACCCAGAGGCAGAAAAACAAACACACACACACACACAAACACACAGAGACTCCACTCTTAGTTTAATCTATCTTGTCTGGGTGCTGTCACCCAGCAGGGTAAAGCTCTCAGCAGAGTATGTGTGTGTGTTTATGTGTGTGTTTGTGTGTGTATAGAGGCCTATGGCGACAGACCACCTTCTCTGTAGTGCAGCTATCCATCCATGACAAGCCCACCAGAGGCCTGACTAACGAGACTGCTGGAACTGAGAGCCTGATAGAAACACATGATTGTACATCATTTGTGCTTCAAACCTCACTTCCTGTGAGACAAAAGCACCAACAAAAGGCAGAAGCAAGGTTCTGCAAGACATTAAGGCTCACTTGTAGGCAAAGAAACATTTATGCCACGGTTACTTTGGGACCTTATTCCATATCTTCAATTTTACAAAATCCCTCATTATCTGCTGGGGCCACCCAGGCTAAAAACACATCCACATATGGTGCTGTAAAACATTCTGCTGTTCATAAAATATAATCACTGCGTGAATTAGAAACAAACATTTGCAGCGACTGGATATGAGAGGTATGAACCAAGCTGAGTTGTTAGGACTCATTTCCTCTGAAAAAGACGGGTCAGTGTTTAATATAGAAACACGCACACATCTCCCTCGTTATGAAGAAGTTGGTGGTGTTTCTGCAGAAAGCCTGAGGGTGACTAACATTCAACCCTCTTTGCACCTTTGTTCCCTCACTCTCTTTTCTCTTCTGAATCCATTTTACTCCCATCCCTCTCTCTCCTCCTCTTAACACTCTGAAATTAGCCTCATGAAAAATAAATTGTGACGAGATGGTAGGTCTCATGTCTGGTGAATCGTGAGTGCGTGTGAGTGTGTGAGTGCCTGTAAAAGAATGTGTAGTGTGTTGGGTTAGAGCCACTAATGAGGACAGCGGTTTCATCATCCGTGCAGTTCACACAGTTCAGCCCCAAAAGCCTGAACACTCAGCTGGAACAAAGGGCACGACTCCTTCTATAGATACAGTTAGGACAAGACTTCCTCTCGCGTGTTTGTGTGTGTGTGTGTGTGAACTATTGGCACCCCATGCCTGTGCGCTCGAGTGTAACAAAGGTCAAAGCTGGGCATGACCTGACAAGCAGCAGTTAAACTTGTCATCACTGGGTGAAAGAATGGGAGAAATATGGAAAAGAAAACTGTAATTATCAAGATACACATAAGGTTTCATTCAAAGTACTGTACATGTGGTCAAAGCAACATGTTGAATTGAAGAGTTTCATTCCAAAAACAGATGGGAATTATTAAATTAAGCCATGGTATTCTTCAAAATGAAATTTAAAGAACCATATCAGTGATTGTGCATGTTTTAGTCCATTTACCAGAAATCCTGTACACTTCGTCCTTAGGTGGATTAGAAAGGGAACATGGGAATGCATTGGAAATTGGTCAGCAGCGACCTTATACCTTATTTGTAGTTATGGAGCTCAAATTTACAAAAATACCAGTAAAAGATCCTTCCATTGTGTTTTTGAATTTGGTATTTTGAGGTGTCAAATATGCTGCCGGTTTCAGTAAAGTCAGTCAGCTTCTTCAGAGAGGGAAAGCCTTAGTGATGAATGAATCACACCTTTTGACAAATTGTTATGTGTCAAGCTTGTTGAGTGCCATCAAGACTAAAATGTCTCGGGCAGAAAGTTTTTGGTGCTGCAAGTTTGAAACATATCCATCATCTTTGTTGCGTGTTATCCCCTCTGTCCTTCTAGTATTATCATAGACTGAGTGAAAATAATGGACATTACCACCATGACGTCACCCAGTGGATTGTGGAGTCAAGTTTTGACACCTCGAATTTGGCATTTTGGCCGCCACCATCTTGGATTTTTGGAGCCTGATGTGATGAGAAGTGACCATATTTGGACGAGAAGGTGGAGCCGAAATTAACGCTAACTCCATTTACAGTCTATTTAAGTCTATGTTTAACTGTGATAATGCTAATGCTAACACTAATTTTCGCTGGTGAAAAACAGGCCTAAAACCATTGAAACAAAATGTACTTACTGGAGAAACTGAACATCTGACTCGTCAGAGGGTCTTTTAGTGCAGCCAAACGCTGGACAAGACATTTTTAGGCAACTAAAATGTTACAATTTACTCTCATGAACTTTAAACATACTAAAATAGCAACCGCTATGGCTACGCCTATACCACTCATACTACTCTGATCTGGGATTACACCATGTTTACGTTACGTTACCATAACCAATGTTGTTGCCATGGTAGCCATTGGTCAATCACAATGTAGCCACGCCCCAAAGAATAGGCTGCTTTATCGTACAATTAAATTCAATGGGACCATAATTTACAAAATGAACATCATGCTGTATTGAAGAAGACTTTAAACGAGCGATTGAGATCATTAACTCATTAGGAAAGTGTTTACTGAGGTAATAAATCAAGAGAGAAGTAGGGTCATTTTCTCATTGACTTCTATACAAACTGACTTCTTTTTGGAGCCAGTGGAGTCGTCCCCTGATGGCCATTAGAGAGAATGCAGGTTTAAGGCACTTCTGCATTGGCTTCACTTTCAAGACCTGGAACTACTGGATTATTATTCAGTCTCAGCTACTTAAGATTCACTGCTGTTTGGATTCAGGGTTACATTTCACTGATGTGAAACAAGTATTAAGATGCAGAACTTTCTTCGCACACACACACACATACACACACACAAGTAAATGGTGGTTATGGATACAGTACGTATTTCATTATTGCAGTTCATTATGATAATGAACTGATGTAATATACATAATAATCATAATCTACTGCACTGATTCTAATGGGCTAAATTCTCACAATTCCTCAATGGCAATATTGCTCATCCTGTTTGTATTTTAAGTGATATTTGTAACTTTTTTAGGTTGTTTTTATGATAAGACCGGACAATAATAATCAGATTGTAGTAGCTGCTTTCATACTGTCTGCACTGGTGGTGAATATTTATTAAAATTATACTGTGCCCTCATAACCTCAAAACAAAACTAGTACTTCTTACACACACACACACACACACAAACACACACACACTGAGGACACAGAGAAACCATGGTTACCATTTTACAGAAACAAGCTCACGAGCCTGGTTATACATAGAAACCAAGATACAGTAGATTTATATCATATAAAACCTGGATTTACTCCCTTTTATCCATTACAACATGCTTCCCCCACACATTTGATTCTTCTCTGCCTGCACGGAGTAGACTGGCAGTTTGTAAAAGTAATAATATAGAGGACACATGTAAGTTGTTATGAGTGTGTGTAGTTGTGGTGTGTTTACTGTGTGTTGACTTTACAATCTGAACTCTCTGTTGGGATAATAAATGGTGCTTTTGTATCTTGCTTTGCTGTAGTTAGACCCACTGCGAATGCTACAGATGGAGTTAGATGGACTGATTAATTTATAGAGGAAAGGAAATGCAGTCTCACTGAACGAACATTTGAATGTACTAACGCAGATTAGAATAGCTGGCCAAGAGATGGAGAGAGAAAGAAGAAGGGGGCTAAAGAGAGAAGACAAAGCAAATCATCTACAGAGAGAGACAGACAGGTAAAAGTACCACAAGAGAAAGATGGGAAGAGAGGGCAGACGAGATGGAGGGAGAAGGGAAGGCAAATGCATGGCTGGGCATGAATAATAAAGGCTGCTTTCTGCTCTCGCCTCCTTTCGTCCCTCAGCCTCTCCTGTAACTTGGGGGACATAAACACGCACAGACACACACACGTTCAAAGTAGTTCTTTTGTCTTTCTGTTCAGGGAAACAGTGGCATCATGTTAATATAGCAAAACGAGGGGCACATTGCATACAGCCTCCGAACAAACACATACATTGAGCAATCCGTAGGGAGGTCACATGAAACATGTAAATGACATGTAAGACTGAAATATTTAAAGCGTTTCTATACATCCATGTAAGGGTGAAGGTTTCGTTTCAGACATGAGAGGGATAGAGGTAAGTTAGAAGATTTGCTGGTTCTTTAACTAAAGGAAAAAAGAAACTACGTATACATGAAGAATGCTGCATTTACATACATCTATTTCATATAGCAAATAATACATTATGTGATTATCATAACATTGGTTATCATGCCTGCCATGATAATGGCAGTCCAACGAGATAACTTATGTTTTTTTTTTTTGTGTATGTGATACTAGACAATGTCTTGTTATATTGTCCATGAGGGATAGGCCAAATTTTAAATAACTAACTTTCATTTCATTGATGTAGAGCTGATACTAAATGATAGTTTATATAGTATTTGTAGCTTTACTAAAACAGCAACAGTCTTTAACTACCACAACTAGATTTATTCAGATTTTTACATTTCCCGAGAAAAAATACTTTTTACAGCACTGAGGCCCCATCAAGATCCACCAATCAGATAGTCAGAGGAGTCGGTTTGTAGTCTGAAAGTCAGCACTTAACACATAATAATTTGATCCTCGAACAGGTTCCCATAATTTAAGAGTCAAGGTGACCAATCACACACGGAGAGTATGCAGTCAAAAAAGAAAGGCGGAGAGTGAATGAGATAGAGAGAAAGAGAGGCAGTATAACCGAGGATGCTACAGGTCTGGAGTCATTATTTCCACTGGTGGCTTCAGCCAGATCAATAGAACAGGAGGGTGTGTGTGTTAGAGAGGTAGGACACATAAGCACATATCCAAACTGAACAAAGACTGGGACACACACACACACACACACACACACACACACACACACACACACAGATGGAGGCAGCCAAGCAGGCACAATGCATATGGGCAGGCAGCCAATGGCAACTGCATACTCTCTCTTTCACACACACACATACACACACACATACACACACACACACACGGTGCTGCCGGTGTTGGCGTATTGTCCCACCAGAAATGAAGACTGAGGCCCGATAGCACTAAGAGCAGAGGACAGCCTCTGGATAGATTTCCAATACGCAGCCAGAGGCTTAAGCAAGACAGAGTCACGGATAATCCTCCCTCCTTCTCCTCCTCCTCCTCCTCCTGTGCCCCCTCTCTCCTCTCTCTATCCCTCTAGCCCTCCCTGGTCTCCGTCGCTCACTCGCTTTCTAGCTCGTTTCATCCTTTTATCCCTATCTCTTACAGTTCCCTCCATTTGCTCCTTTCGGCTCCTCTGTTTCTTTGCCAGCCTGTCTCTTTGCCCTGTCTCTCCTTTCAGTTCTCTTCTACACTCTCCACTTCTCTTCTCTTTTATCTCCTTTAATGCAATCTGTCATTCTCTTCTCTCATTGCTCCTTCAATCCGCCACTCCCCTCCTTCCTTCCCTCCATGTGCCTTTTTTTTTTGTCTCTCAGATGGTGTTTTACGTTAAGAGCAGCTGTTGTTGAGTCACATCCTTTAAGTTAGAGTCATGACACACTCTGAGGCGCCAACAGAAACTTCTTTAATGCTGATTGGCCTTTAATCACTCATTACATCCGCCACTACAGCTGCTATAACCTCACTGTGACTAATACAAACACAAATACTGTAACTACTGTATGCTGAGCCTATAAATGTAGTGTATAGCTTGTAAAGCCTGAAGCACTGACACTGTAAGGCAATGGTGCTCAGCTTTTTTTGCTTGTGACCCCTCAATACAAAGCAATGTCTATTTGTATCCCTTCATCTCAGCTGTTGTGAGCCGCTTAGTCAAAGAATGATTTTCTCCTCTCAGAATGCTCTTTTTGAATCATTTTTAAAGGCTTTAAGATGTTAAACTAAACAGAAAAAGCACAAAAAAACCCACAAAAAAAGGAAATATTAGAAAAAGTCTGAAAACAGCTTGCCCCGGTGGCCTAGGGATTAAGGCGCCAGCCAGCCAACATTTTTTTAAAAGGAAAAGTCTGAAAAATGAACATAATTTTGTGTGGCAGAGTTATTTTTTTCTTATTGTCTACCCTAATAGCTGTGTTGCAACTACTCAGATTCATGATAAATCTGTTTTGTTGGGTTACTGTGAGAGATTCTGAGTGCAACATCTAATAATATTTAAAGATCCCCTCCAGACATATTCGAAGACATAAAAATACTCTGCTTCGACTAATTATTTGTGTCTGATATGCTTTTTTTCCCCACAAAAAAAGTTCAAATACTTCCTTCCTAATTACCTGCTTCTCCCTCATTAAAAATCCAGAATCTACAAATATGCAAATAATGTTCATTTTAAAGGTTTAACTGCTGGACACAAGATATCTCCTACTTCATTGTAAAGTCCATTCTCAATATATGTGCACTGTAGGCTTCTGGTTTCAAGATCACACTTGTGTAAGTTGCATACTGGGCCACAGTTGGCCCAAAATTGTTGTAACATAACAAATTCTCGTAGGTATACCCCTTAAACTCAGATTTTTGGTGAGCTCAACTTGGTTGCAGATGAATATGAAAACAGCCTTCTAGTGTCAAACTCTTCTTACCCATCATTCTGCAAAGTGAAGCTCAAATATCCAACTAAAGGAACAAGAAGAAAAAATGTTTTGCAGCTGGAGGGGGGCTTTAAATAATTTAGTTGGCATAAAATGTAAACTAGCATCACTTTTGACTGTTAAACCATCTGCAGCTACATTAGTGAATCTATCAGTTGACAGGTGTGGACTTTCAGACTGTAAATTCAACATGCAGAGGACAAACCACAACTACACACACTTACTTTTGGAAATACACTGTTTGCTCCACATTTGCTTTATTTGTCTGATGGGATATGCCCCCCAAAAAAGGCTAAATTTATCTGTAAAACAACATAAAATAAGGACTGTGCAGCACTGTTTTATCCAGGATTTGAATAACAGAAACCCTCTCAGCTCTCTTGGATGTCTACTAAACCCCAATTCCTCTTGTAAAGCAGCTCAGTGGCCGGCAGTAGTGCTGAATGGTTGAATGAATTTAAGAGACAGTGAAGTTGAGAGAGCTCAACCGTTCATAGCAAACCCTTTCTGGCCAAATGAAGGTTAAAACACACATACAATAATTTTGCCTTATTATTTAAGCTTCTCTGGCTCAGCATTAAATTATTAAGTCTCTGTAAACCATGGCATGGAACAATCATTAAAAAGATACGTCCTGTCACTATGTTTCGCTGTTACTTACAGTCGTGGACAAACACAGACACAAACAAGTCAACAGAAACGGATGGGGAAGTGTGCACACACACTTCCTTCTTGTGCATGAAAAAAAAACCCAAATTGAAGTTCATTTGGCTGGCTTTTGTTTGGTGAGTGTGGGTTGGGATAAAGGGGGATATTGTTTGATCAAAATGGGTCATGTTTGACTGCAACAAAATAATAAGGTGGGCTCTTTGTTGTTTGATATAATGAAGCCTGCCAGTGTTTGTATTCACTGCCCAAAATGTCCATCTCATAAAACGTTAATGAATCAAGTGGGGTTCTGCGTCTTGAGGAAAAGAGAGTCATTGGAGGTAATAATTTATAAAAGGTGTTGGACTCATATTAAAATACGTAAGCTCGTTCGAAAAACTGACGCATAAGCAGGTTTAAAAGATGATATGATATATACGCCATGTGAACAGAGAGTAAATTAGCTGATTATGGTGCAAAAAAAATAGCTCATGAATATGAAATACACACCCTAAGATGTGTGATTAGACAGATATGTATTTTTTTTATCATATAAGCCTTTCAAGTTGCGGACATATTTCACTACATGTTCAGACAAAAGCTACTTAATGTTCACTCCCTAACTCAAACGGCTTGAGCAACAACTGCATTGAGAAATGGTAAATTGGCACTTAATTGCCCAGATTTCCATCTATGTCAAGCATACTAATAGATGGCTTAGCTCGCTTAGCTCTTTCTTGCCCCTGTGGATTCTAATTAAAACACGTTTGAAGGAAACACTTGATTAGTTGTTGCCTTTATTTGGAGAAGGCAACAACTTTGTTACCTATATGTAATTGAAGCTGATCTGTTTAATAAAAAAAAAACAACCCTAAATAAATTGGATCATCTGTTCATCGTAATCACCGTTTTTAAATGTGTCTAACAAATCTAAGTCTACCTTAAATCCAGCCAGAAGACACATTACCTGGCAGCAGCTCTGTGTGGAAAGCTACATGTAAAGTGAACACATCGCTGGTTGTTGCAACATGTCTTTTGAAGTGAATTCAATGGAATCACTGAGCATATCAAGTCAAGTCATTAGAATGAGATGATTTGGCAAGTGGCCAGCACCCCAGGGTAACCATCAGAAACCAATTAATGTCCCTAACGGAGGTATCATGCCTCTGGCACAATGCCCACAGGGAAAATCAACTTGCTGATTACACTGCTGAAAAACTGCTGTAATGAGTGTGTGTGTATGCATGTGTACGTTTCAAAACAATTCCCTCCTCTGTATGCGATGACATGACCACCACAGGTGTGTACTATTTGTTTCAGAGCCATATCAGTTCCGTATGTACAGTATATATGATAAGTCTGATTGTGTGTGTTTGCCGAGTTGTGTTTTCTGCATACGTGTATCTGAGAGACTCCGGCACGACTGTTCATCTGTATAAAACTCGGATTATGTAGATACAGTGTAATTGGTTCATTCAGTGATCATTTGGTGCAATCGTGTGTAACATCAACTCTGTTTGAATTACAGAGCAGATGTAAAGCTGGAGACTAATTGATAATGGGGAGAAAATCAAATACCAATCAGAAAGCTGGTGTTAGGCATCAGAAACAGTATTATATAGCCTTGGATTGTAAGATATCATCTGCTCTGTTTTTGTCCTTGAATCTCCCAAGGAGAATTTTGTCTTTTCTTTTGGCTTCATCAATAGGAAGAAAAGAGGTCAGAGTAAACTGCAGGGCAACATCTAAGGCATCACTGTCTTGGCAAACACTGTGGGTTACAGTTAAAATTGAAACTTTGTTAAGTTTCTGTTTGGTCCATGGATGTTTGCAACACTGCACCAAAGTGCCCCAAAGTGGGATTGAAAGTTTGTCTTTCATATGCAGGATAATCATTATATGCCTCCTTCACCACCGCCCTTAACAAATATAAGAAGGAATAATGTAGCTAATTTTAATATTTATCACTTTATATGTCTCCAATTAACCCTTTTATACACTGCAACTGGGTGATTGTGATGTTGGTGATTTTGTATGATTTTGTGCTATTCCTGTTGTCACACTAACTATCAGAGATGAGACTGTCAGCTAAATACCTGCAATGTAACATAAAAACAATGATTAAAGAAAAGCAGGACCCAAACAGTGATCCCTCAGTGCCAATGTCTGTCTTTGTAACTCCTCATTAGCTGTCATGTAGCTGTCAATAGACCGATGAAGAATGAACTGTCCGTGGTGCTGAAACCACCACCCAAGGAGACTTCAGCCTGAGATAAATGTGCCACAAATACCACAGTCACCTGGACTAAACTATACTGAAATCGCAACAATAAGAAAGAAGATAAAACACTTTTTTCAACTTGAGTATCAGCCTGAAAATGTTTCTCCAAACTCCAAATTAATTCTGCTGATCTGGAGAAGATATTGTTTCACTTTGACTTGAACACTCACAAGTCAAATCAGCAGTATGTTTGTATTTCAATGCTGACAGTAGACAATGTAGGAAACACTGTGCTTCCATAAGCCCTCTACTGTAGCCCTGCACCGTAAATTCACACCCATAAGCTGAAATACCTTCTGCTGTGACATCTGAATTCATTTGCCAGACTTTTGGATGGCATTACTTTCATATCACCAATAGGAGAGCAGTAACAAGTTCAGAGTTGCACTGATCATCCAATGCTCAATCCACTGATTTATTTAGGAACCCCTAACAGAAAAAAATGTTGATATATGTCCATGTAATGAGAAGTTATGAGAAGCTATATCTTGATTCTGCAAAGAATAAAAATAAATATCTATTTACGTCTTTTAGGTTTGTCAGGCACTTTTCCTAATCTTGTTGGCAGTCACCACGACAGATGACGACAATATCCATTAATTTCTCCGGACAACTTGGACCAAAAAGTCCTTTGAGTGATGATAATAAAGATTACATCATGGTATCATGGTAATCAGGTTACTCTACACACGCACTT